>NC_056744.1:551187719-551189423 GCF_019279795.1 Protopterus annectens
CACACCACAAATCCAGTCTCACATAGACCTATCGCATCAGCAAATCAAACACATAAACACACAAAAACATACTCAGACGCTCTAAATAAAAATCTGCCTAAGCAGCAGAGACCTCCAAAGCAGACATCCAAGCAACACCTACCACGAAACAATATCCACGTAGCACATAGCTCACAAAGTCAGTGTGCCACACAGTCACAGCCCTTAAGGCTAAACAACACACCTAATACACTTGTAATAGGTGACTCTATTGTCAGACACACTGACGTCCCACTCACCAGGCTGAACAAGTAGAAGGTCACTGTAAGCTGCCTGTTGGATGCCAGGATCCGCCACATAACACAAGCACTCGGGTCACACCAAAGCAAGTACAAGTATGACTCCATCATTGTCCATGCTGGTGTGAATGACCTGAGACATACCTCCCTGGACTACATGAAAAAAGACGTACAGGAGCTCTTTGATCATGTAGCCCAGGCCGGTATGACTCTGACCTTGAGTAGCATCTTACCCTCACCAAGAATGATGCCACAGTATAAAGACAAAATAATAAATTTTAACAATTGGATAAAGTATTGGTGTCATTCAAAGGGGATCCAGTGTCTGTTACCCTGGGATGACATGCTCGACAAGCCACATTGCTTCACTAGGGACAGCTTGCACCTGTTACCCCTGGGTTTTCGAATACTGGCTAAGGCTCTTGCCTCCCCCATAGTGCCTTTTTTAGGCAAGGCTCAAAAGACAAACCCACCCCCATAGGCAACACAAAGAAAAAAACACTAAGGGTAATGCTGCTCAACGCCAGAAGTTTAAACCTCAAGATGCACACACTCGAGACTCTCCTCAGTATGGAGAATATTGATATCTGTGCAGTAACAGAAACCTGGTTCAAGGCTCCCGAGAGCACCCAGCACTACCAGGCTATACTTCATACCATGCGTTCCGGCCCCAAAACTCGGGCTGAAGCACAAAAGGAGGGGGGGTATCCATATTTATCAAAGATACCCACACCTCCAGGCTAGTGGCACTGCACGAAGCTTCAGAGACCATCCATGTGCAACTAACAGTGGGCAAAACTGCCTTTCAGTTTGTAGCCTGCTACAGACCACCTTCTCAAACACAGGAACCTCACTCGGCTTTCCTGAGAACACTGGAGAATATGAAGGTCTCTTCAAACACTATTATATTGGGTGACTTTAACTACCCAAACATCGATTGGGAAAACTACTCAAGTCCAAACACCCTCGCCCAACGGTTCCTAGAATTTATAAACTCAAATGCTATGGAACAACTGGTCACCACTTCCACAAGAGGGGAAAACATACTGGATCTGGTCATCACCAACATGGGGTCTCTATGTTCCACACTAGAGGTATATCCCTCATTGGTAAGATCAGACCATAAACAAATCTCACTGGACATCCATATTCCGTCCCCACCCCTAGCCAAGGAAACCATGGTGAAGAACTTCTCAAAAGCAAACTTCACACTTGTCAAAACTGAGTTGGAATCCTTCAAAGCCCCCGGGCCAGTGGACAATACGGCCCAAAATGCAGAATCCTTTACAAAAGCATTCTATGGACACCTACAGGAATGCATGGAGCATGCTATCCCAAATAAAACCAAGACTCACTCCTCCAAAGGCAGGAGACCTGTCTGGTGGACCCCGGCCATAAATAAGCTATACAACAGAAGGAGAAACCT
>NC_056744.1:551189923-551229923 GCF_019279795.1 Protopterus annectens
AATGGAATGGGGTTTGAGGGGGTTTAGGGCCCATTATTATGGTTCTGTTTCAGACCTAATCTTCCCCATTACAGCACATTATGATAGTTGGGAAATCTGCAGCCTGGTGGGTGATCTGTCTCAAGATGCAATTTGAATTCCACTTTGGCACAAAGGTAGTTGTTCAGCATAATGAATCTGAAGTTATGCAAATGCAACTAGCATGGGGGTGTACTGGTGGGTGATCTGTCACAAGGTGCAATTTGAAATCCACTTTGGCACAAAGGTAGTTGCTCAGCATAATGCATCTGAAGTTATGCAAGTGCAACTAATGTGGCAGTGTACATATCCTTCAGGAATATGGACACACCTGCGGCCCTTGTGTTCCAATAAAGAATAATGGGCAAGAGGTGAGGTATGTGTTATAACATGATCATGTAGGTGTGCTCTCTAGAGTGCTGAAACATGTCTCAGCCACTGCACAGATATGTTCTCCATGTTAGGGATTGACATATGTGTGTCCGTATAGAGTTTCTGACGTGTATCATTGTGTAGCAAGACCCGCAGTTTATTGCTTGGCTGTCCCTGTAATGTCAGTGGACTTTCACTTGAACTGTGCATGATGAAGGCACTATAGGGGAAGCATGAGCCCAAGGCAGTATCCAGACTTCCAGGGGTGACAGGTGCAGGCCCTGTCTGGCAAAGCATCATGGTCTGTCAACCATGTTATCCCAGGCAGACAGATACTGGATAACCTTTGACTTGCACCACTACACTAGACATTTGTTGAAAACAATCCTTTTGTCCCTGTACTGCAGTATCATTCTGGCCAATGGCAGAATACTACCCAGGCCTTGGGACATACCTGCATGGGCTACAAGACCTGACAGTTCCTACATGTGTTTCCATGCAGTCCAGGCTACTGCATCACAGGTCCTGCACAACAACATGGAATATGCCAGAGTCATGTGTATAGTTCAAAAGGTGGTCTGAGTATATGGGTATGTGGCTAATCATGGCAGACAGGCAGCTGACAGTATGTACGCCCTCATATAGGTTGGTGTGTAACATAGTGCTAGAGTTTGCATTCACAAATGAGTACTGTTAGGCATGTTTCCAGTCACGTGTTCTGAAGTGTGGCACAATTATGCAAACTATGTCATACAGTTTGTGTATTTCGCTGTCTGTCTCTTCCAGCTTTGGAGGTCACTTGTTTGGCCAGATACTTAGAAGTGTCTGTGAATGTGTGCAATTTCTGGTAGTGTGCGTGGGTGTCCTTACTGTCTTCTGATAAGGGTATGTGTTGGTTGTGTTGATGAGCTGCATGTGTTAACCTATACCTCATGACTGTCCAGTCCAGTCATGGCTGTAGACTGGGCTGCCTTCCAGCTTACCCCTGTAGCTGCATCCCAAACAATGTGTGGGGCATGGTGTTAGGTGGGTTTGGCAGTGTACACGGCATAGAGATTACATTCCCCCAGGATGGCCACATACACAAAGCTGACATTAGTAAACACCAGTAGCTGACTAGTGGACATGCCTGTATGAGCATTCAGTACTACAAGTACCAAGTACTGTATTTAGTTTATGTATTGCTTATAAAGATGTTTTAGACAGTGATGCTCACATGTAAATATTTGTGTTATGGATGTGACAACACTGGCTATTATGGAAACATTGTAGCTACCTTTAGCAGCAATCCTCCTCTGAGGAGCATATCACATCCTGTTAGTTGATTACAGATGATGCAAGTATCTACAGGTCTGTTTCCTTCTCTGGGTATTTACTCACATATCCACCAGGACCATGAGCTCTGTTGGGCACAGACACCCACTCTCCAAACAGAGTAATGTATCAATAGACTCTGATGCCACTATCAACATGATCAGGATATAATCAGATAGTGTGAGCCATCACCTATGAAGCGGCTATTACACATGGGCAGCTGTCTCTTACATCTTACACTGCTACTGCAGATGTTACACTGGAGTTAAAGATGATATGCAACCTGTTTCATTACCAGTGCTGTACACTACTTTACATACAGTATGTGCAAGCGGCTGTTAGGTTGGCAATGAGAGGTTGGGCTACACAAACCTGGTAGCTCAACCAGTGTGTCTCTACTCTCAATATCCACTCTATGTAGGTGTGCACATAGCCATTTGACCCAACCCTGTAACAAGGGTCACTACACATTTGCATAACATGTACACATGCATAGCTGTTATTGCTTGCAAACGATACTAGAGAGGTCCAGCCCTGTAACAAGGGTCACTACACATTTGCATAACATGTATACATGCACAGCTGTTATTGCTTGCAAACGATACTAGAGAGGACCAGCCCTGTAACAAGGGTCACTACACATTTGCATAAAATGTACACATGCACAGCTATTATTGCTTGCAAATGATACTAGAGAGGTCCAGCCCTGTAATAAGGGTCACTACACATTTGCATAACATGTACACATGCACAGCTGTTATTGCTTGCAAACAATACTAGAGAAGTCCAGCCCTGTAACAAGGGTCACTACACATTTGCATAATATGTACACATGCACAGCTGTTATTGCTTGCAAACGCAACTAGAGAGGACCAGCCCTGTAACAAGAGTCACTACACATTTGCATAACATGTACACATGTGCAGCTGTTATTGCTTGCAAACGATACTAGAGAGGACCAGCCCTGTAACAAGGGTTACTGCACATTTGCATAACATGTACACATGCACAGCTCTTATTGCTTGCAAACAATACAAGAGAGGTCCAGCCCTGTAACAAGGGTCACTACACATTTGCATAACATATACACATGCACAGCTGTTATTGCTTGCAAATGATACTAGAGAGGTGGGTATTACATGTGCTATGTGCATGGATAGTTTACTGGCTCTTCCAATTATCTTTGCTATCATGCTGCTAAACTGTCAGATGAATACAGATGATATCTATCCTGTTATTGAGTATTGTAATTGCCAACAGACATAACTACTGTTTGCATAACATAACAGAACTGCTATGTAGAATAGAATACAGATCTGCCTAAAATACTATAAGTTACACAGTTATTGGCACAATATCCCACAATGCACACCATATTTGCATGGTAAGCCCACCTTAAACATGTTCATCTTACTTATACACCCATATATATGTCGACTGTTACAATATATCAAAATATACTATCCCCTGTTATAGCACATACGTGTTGTACCAATCCTGACACTGACAGTGGCTGGAAGCTAATTGGTGGGTTCCAAGCCCATATCATCCCTTGTGGTGTATGCAGAGTTTGCCGTGTGACCTACAGCAGTACACACATAGAATATTACAAGCATTACTACTGCTCAACAGTACAAGATAGCTATTTCCACTATATGCATTGATTACACTGTAATTCTTACAGTACAGGTACGACATACACAGTCATACTACATGTTATATATACCTTCTTAGTAATCAGAGGTGTTATTGACTGGTATAATACTCATTTTCGGTTCATCTTTCAGTCTTTTGTACTGTCCTACAGGTAGATACAGATGGTTTGAATGTGTGACAAGGCAACCTTTATAGTTACAGATCAGTAACATGTGATATCCCAATAACCAGTTGGTGTTCCTAAGTAGCTAATTACATGCACATCAGCTGTGCAGCTCCTGCTTTAGTCAATACCATGGCTACAGTGGAGTATAATTGAGTACTGCACTTGGGCGTTGTCCCTTTGCCTTACTTGTGAGGAAGACAGCATGGAAGCGTTGTTTGGAATCTATTGCAACAGCTGTATGGAGACGAACAGTAATATATTGTGTGTAATGCCTAGAGGATTTGGTCTAAATGTGAGTACTGCGGTTATATTTCTGAACATTGCTACTTGTGCTGGGTTTGTCTGTACCTAATACTTCTGCATATGTTTCAGTCTGGTCAGGTTGTTTGACCAGTTCAAGGCTGCATAGCTATGCATATAATGTTAGGGGGTTTACAGTGTGCTTACCAGACATATTTAGTTTGGTGTTACTGTGTATCATACTGTGCTGATAATCAGTACTCGGTAACACTTCCTGGTGTATGAACCTTTCAACCCTCTGAAATGGGATTAGTTCATACAAACCCTGTTACATCAGCAGCTGTTCAATTGTATAACGGCAACTATTTCATATAGGGCCATGTTAGTGTGTCTGTGTCCAGGTATGTTAAGGTTTCAGCAGATGTATAGTAGCTGAATAATTGGTTATGGTATGACAGTATGTATTGATGTAATAATTTTGGTTGCGGAGTAGATGTTGGTGGGTGTACATAGCACATGCAGGTGTATAGGAACCCCTTTTATACAACGTCTATATGTGTGTGTGAGTGTTCTTTCCCTATGTAAATACCTATCCCTTAGTGGACTAATACTATGGTAATTGCAGGCTGATTCATTAAGGCACTATTAAATGCTCCCTGTATAGCATGCAAGTACTTTTAGTCCTTGAATCCTTTTGGCAATACATCAGAATGTAATAAAGTTTTGCAAAATGAAAGCTGTCTGTGTATTTCTGTCATGGATATTTGCAGTCATTGCAGTTGTGTTGGTGACTGTGTCCATAGAACATATTTGTAATAGTGTATTGGCATATACTCTTCATATGTTGTTTTCATATTGTTTGTGGGGGGGGGGGGTGATTGTTTGGTTCATGTTATACTCAGATATGAAAACTTTGGATGCTGTCTACAGACATGTATGTATGTGTATATATATATATATATATATATATATATATATATATATATATATATATATACACATATACATATATATATATATATATATATATATATATATATATATATATATATAGTATTGCATATGTTTATCTGTACCTCCATAGATGTGTAGATGTTTTTAACCTATCTATATAAATGCAGACCTGTATATATCAACATGTCTCTTTGTATGTCTCTCTCTCTCTCTCTCTCTCTCTATATATATATATATATATATATATATATATATATATAGATATATGAGCATACACCTTTAATTGGGTACATGGCGGGTTGCCCTATTTCAACACATTCCTCCCTTTTGTGTTTTAACTTGTCTGCATACACAACTGGCATCTGTGCATACCAGGTAGCTTAGTGTTAGGTTATTCTGAGGATGGAGTACATGGTTGCGGGTTCTCCTCCTGGAAGGTGTTATTATTTTACCTCTCAGAGTAGGAACTGGTAGGGAAAATGTGAATAATGCACATTTACGTGGTTGTAAGCAGGTTTGTCCGTGGTCTGCACAACATTAGGCAAAGGTTAAACCTGTGAAGCGCTTTTTCATTTACCATGTTTCAGCGCCGCTTACCATCACGCAAACCCGTTTACAACTGCGTAAGAGTGTTTAATCCACCTGCATCCAACAGCCATTATTCTGGCCTTCAAAATAACCTAACAGCCCTTGCAGGTCTTGAACTCAGGGCCATGAACACCACAGTCACTGACTTTACCACTGAGGCATCTGCGATATGTAAAAATACTATGGTGTTTAGAATAGATATTGTACTACAGACATTCCTCACTACTGAAAACAAATGTGACAGTCAGTTAGTGTACATATGTCTGATACACGTTTATGCTCATATGTTTGTGAAATTAGGTGTTGCAATGTGACATGACAGGGTGTATTATGAATGAGAAAGGTTCTTGTTTTGTGTCCTTTTTATATTGTCCCCATACTCCATGTATACCCCTCCAGTTCACTTATTGGACATCTGTATAATATATATATATATATATATATATATATATATATATATATATATATATATATATATATTTTTTTTTTTGTATTAATTTGTAACAGTAATACATATGTAGACTGGAATGTGTTGGTTCACAAACTACAGTACATTACAAGGTACTGTACATATGTACACAAAGTGACTGTCCCATTTGTGATAATTACAGTGAAATGCATATGGTATAAGGTGTAGTCGCATGAGTGTGAAACATGTCTACATCTTGGATGGCTTAGTGGTAAGTCCTATGACTATAGTGTGCACGGTTTAGGGTTCAACAGTTGCGATGCGTTACAAATGTTCTTACTCCAGAATAAGGCTGTTGTAAGCATGTTTAAAAGTGTTTGCGTGACATTATAGCAGAGGTTAAACACAGTTAAACTTTGTAACATATAACCTGTAAAATTTTATATTTTTTTGTTATTCTTTATAAGTATAATGCATGTGCCTATTAATTTCTGACTTGTAGGTTGGTCATATATGTGTGTGTATATATATATTTCCTAGATGTATATATGTATACAGATATATTTTTATAAGCATTTTCACAAATGTGTGCTTACCCTTTTAAAATTTTTCAAGTGTTAATTAGTATCTCAGTGATTGGACAGTTTGTATTGCATCACGAATATAAAATGGGTATGTTTGATTTTATATGTAGTCTGATGAAGCAACTGTTATTGGTTGTGAAAGTGCATTACTTCTCTGCTATCGAAGATTAAAGTTTTTATGCAATTGTACTGCCGTGTATAACCAGCATGTTTCTACGTTCACATATCCTGCTTCAACATGGTTATTTCATCTGGAGTTTGGTTCATTGCCTTTTCAATTTTAGAAATCACCATGTAGTCAGAAAACAGTTAAGTACAGCAAGAACATACAGAACACTGATACTTAGTCACTCCAAAAGCCTATCTTGGAAGCTAGAAGACTTGTATAAGTTTAAGGCTTTCTATTGCTTACCAGTAGGTTACCTACAGGAGAGATGAAAAATAAGCACAGATGGGGAACATGCATGCAATGATACCATACCAGCCTATGTGTCAGCCTTAGGCTTTGGAATACTGGCCAAGGCTATTGGCGCCCCCATGGTGCCTTATTTAGGAGAGTCTTGAAGGTTAATAGCAGCTCTGTAAACAGCACAATAGCAGATTCAATGAGGGTTATGCTACTCAACACCAGGGGTTGTGATCACAACATGCTTGCACTCACAGCACTTCTCAGGATGGGTAACATCAACATCTGTGCAGTAACTGAGATCTGTCTTAAGGCTCCTGAGAGCACACCGGCACTACCAGACTACAACCCATACCACACATTTCAGTCACAGAACATGGACTGACAGACATGGAGGGGCTGCATCCATATTCATCAGGGATACCTACACCTCCAGGTTAGTGCGGCAGCACGATACCTCTGAGATCATCCATGTGCAGCTAACATTAGCCACAACTGCAATGTAAACTGTGGCCTGCTACGGATTCCCCTCCATGACCCAAGACCACCACTCCACCTACCTGGAGACAGTGGAGAACATAACAGTCCTAACGCACACCCTGGTATTGGCTGATGTCAACTACCATACCATTAACTGAGAAACTTACTCCATTCCTCACTACCAGACCCAGTGCTTCCTGGAATTTATCACCTCATATGCCCTGTATCAGGTGGTAACCTCCCTAACATGGTGTGGAAACTACTAGAAGTGGTCATCACCAACATGGGCAACAGGTGCACCACAGCGGAGGTCCCCACCCACAGATACCACAGTGTATACCTTTCGTACAGCTAAATTTACACTACTAGTGACAGTGGTGGGGGGTTTCACAGCCCCCACGTTAAAGGGAAACACTGCTCAAGATACAGACAGATTTACAAATGCAGTCTATAAGCACCTACATGGATGTATGGATCGTGCCATCACTGGTAAACCAAGAATCACTCCTCCTAGACAAGGACACCAGTCTGGTGGACCTCTGCATTAAACAGGCTATACTACAGAAGTAGAACAGTGTTCCAGACAAACAGCAAATTTCACGTAGGGCAGACATCCGTGACCACTATTAGTATGATACATAGGTCCCTCATGACATCATCCAAGGCTAACATCAGCAGGAGAATACGCAAGGATTCTAAATATAACCACAAAGCCTTCTTTGGCTATGTCAAGGATCTATGTTGTGACACACAGATTTGCATTGTGCCGGTGAAATATAGCACAAAATATGCTGACCCTACTGATATCGCCAACATCCTTGCAGATACATTCAGTGCATACTTCACCCCCTAAAGAGTCCACAACACTACCCGAAAGGTACAGTATCCCACAAATCAGAGACACACAGGTGGAAATGGCCCTCTCTAACAGCAGAACACAGCGTAAATGGAGGCAGATGTTGTCCCAGACTGCATCTTGCAAACTGTACAAGACAACCTGCCCCCCACCTAATTAAGCTTTCCTACCTCAGCCTTTCCACAGGCTACATGCCCAAACAATGGTGCGTGGCAATGGTTATTCCACTCAATCAAGGTGGAATCACAACTGACCATAGTAACTACCACCCCATAAGCCTGACTAGCCTGGTCTGCAATGGTATGGTTCGTATCCTCATGGCACTCATTAACAAAGACATTGGTGACCTCCAAACATGTGTCCCAACCCAGGTCAGCTTGGTTGAGTGCAGTTCATGCCTACTGAACCTGTTTGACTTCTTACATACAGTCACCAAGACATTAGATGATGGGGAGGTGGTTCACACATACTACCTGGACCTCGGCAAGGCTTTTGACACCATGCCCCACTCAGGTATTATTGATAAACCCACCAGCCTGTACATACACCCATACATCACAGGTTGGGTTGCCAACGGGCTTACACACAGAACTCACATGATATGACTAGTGGTATCCAGGTCCAAGTCTTGACCAGTCACGGCTGGTGTCCCACAGGACTCAGTCCAGGGAGCCCTACTGTTTGGCATATACATCTCATAGGTACAGGCAAACACAGGTGGACTAAGGCAGACCATGTTTGGCAATGACTGCGAACTGGGAGCCATGAGATTGATGGTCCAGCTGACACAGACATCCTTCAAGGGGCCTCACAGAGAATGTCACAGGGTGTCAACATCATGGCCTCCAGCCAAGTGCCACTAACTGCATGGTTATTCCTTTGCGGAATTGGCACCCACATATTAACACATAAGTGGCAGCCACTTTAATACAGATGAGGTAATGGGGTATCTGGGGACTAAGGTAGATAGTGATCTCTCCTTTGACAATCATATCTCCACAGTAGTTAGGACATCCTTCTATGTAGGCCATCTGATTACTAAAGGATTCCCATCTAGACATACTGGGGTTATAGTGCCCCTTTACTCATCACACATCAGTCCCATCATAGGGTATAATAACCCATGTGGGATGTACCTCAGAAACACTTCCAACATCTGGCAGGTCCATGAATGTATCTTGCCAAGGGGAATACTGGCCTCCAACATATGGTCTATGCAGCCAGACTGAATAAACTCCTGCTTTACTCAGTGGCATCTCATTTACCCAGAGATGATCTCCGCTGACCAACACAGCCATTTTGAACTCAGGCTTGATGGATATGCTCCACCTATTGGAATCCATTTCACAGTAAGCCACACACTGTAGTGAGCTGCACCTTGCCACAACAATAACTGGAAGATGCTGGAGGGACAGCTTCCTGTCACAGACACTCTCCATACTTTGGAACAACATCCCTAACTACATTATACAGAGCCCCTCACTAACACTCTGCAAGAGAAACCTTGAAGAGTGGATGGGGAACAGTAGATGCACCCCAGGGATCCCGACTGCTCCACAGAGGGACAGTTAATGAATCAATGGGGTGGCAAAAGCTGATACATTTTGGCTGGGCTTATGAATGGCATCTGACAGTTGGCCAAGTACCTACCTATGAATCTATACATACAGTATCTGCATATGCTGATAGCTTAATTTACTGTTCAGGTGTTGACTTACCTTGTGCCAATGGCAGTTGTGTGTGCAATAGTTGAGGGCTGCCTATGTTGGATGCACACAGTAGACTGCCTATACATGACAATTTACAGGTAGTCTTGTGTGTGTGCCATCCATTTTTACTGTGTGTGCAGGTGGAGAAAGGTGTCAGTCCCTAGGTGCCTACACTCAGTGTGTGTGCTATACTTTCCCTCTTTGCCAAGGCATGGGCATATTGGGCATGCCTCCGTCTGCCTACTGGGGCTGGCTCAGTGTGTTTGTGGTCTGAGTACCTCTGTGCTTGTGGGTCCCTTGGCAATGGTGGTGGGCTGTAAGAGCCTTCACCATTCTGTTCCTGCTGCAGCTGTTTCTGCAGGACCATATTGCATAGCATGGCACACATTATGAAGTTGTGGGCACATGTGCCTGGAGAGTACTGCAAGGCTTCACCAGATATGTCCAAGCAACGGAACCATGATTTCAGTATCCCAAACACATGCTCTATGATGATTCTGGTTTGTGCGTGTGCCTCATTATGGCATTCCTGCATGGGTGTGTGTGCATTTCCATGGTTCCAGTGCATAGCCAGCATCCCCCACCAGGTGGCCATTTGGGATGTCCCCCCTGGCAAATAACCAACAGCAGCTGTGAGGCATGCCAGATGTGGGAGTCGTGATAGCTTCCAGGGCTGCCAGCACACACATCCATGATAATGACCTAGGCATTGTACATGACCTGGCAGTTGATGGAGGGGTATCCCTTGCGGTTTATGTAGCGCCTACCCTGCTCACTAGGTGGTGACTTGATGTGTATGTGCGTGCAGTCTATCGCACCCAGTACCTCTGGGTATTCAGCCACATGGTGGAAGAGACGCATATTGCTGGCCAACTCCTCCCGCGTTCAGGGGAAGTATATGTGCTCATTGGCATGTAGTAACATGGCATTCAGGAAATGGTTTAGTACCCTGGATGCTAATGCCTGTGAGATCCCCATGATATCCCCAGTTGGTCTTTGAAAGGTACCTGTAGCTAGTATTCTCAGGCTTACACATACCTTTGTATCCACTGGGATGGGTTCCCCTCTATTGTTTCTGGCTCTGAGGTGTGGCTGGCACAGCTCCATACGTTGCTGTAGGATATCCCTGTCCACCCTGTAATGCTCTACTATCTCCAGATCATGTAGCCCCTGGTAGGTTACCCTAGGTCTGAACACTCTCCTCCTCCTTGGTGCCTGAGGTGGTTGTGTGCATCATCCTCCACAGTCTCCAACACTTGCAGACCCTAACATGTGCATAATAAAAGTTCCGTGTCTGTATACACCACTGGTGCAGAGTGTATGGGAATACAGAAATGTGTGTGAGGTGCTTTTATACTTTATAGTATTGTACTGTGGATGCTGCTGATGTCACTGGGTGTGTATGAGCTATTACAGCTGCAGTGTGTCTTAATTATGTTGTTTGCAATGAGTACTGCAAGTGTGGGGCCTTTACTGTGGAGATATACTTGCCTGCCTTGATTAATCTGTTGCTCTTTAATTCACTTTTAGACCTTGATCCCCTCCCATTATCAGGCATGCATCCACCTGCCATCTTTCTTGTTTTGTACTTTCCCTACCCAGTCATGGCAAAATGTGCCTTGTAGCTGATATACTGCAAATCAGCTTTGTTCTGCTTTGACACTTTACTGTTTTCTTTGCGTACAGCCCCTCCCCTTTCCTGTTCTGTAGGTAGCTGCTTGCAGCCTTGTTAGCTGTTGTCAATGGCCCACTGTAGGCTCCTAGGTGTTAATTAGTCATTCGTACTCCATTTTCACTGCTGCAGCATTTCTTTGTTTCTTTCCTATATCCTTCCTGTTTCAGCTGCTGTGCATGCCGTGCATATCCATTTATCGGATTTATGTGCGTTTATATCTCCATTCACATGCATACTCAATTACCTTGTATACTCTGAGCTGTCTATCTGATGAATCTGGGCATCTTGAGGCAATGTAGAAATTGCCTCATGTACACAGACAACCCTCTCCTCCTACCACCCAACACTACAACCTGAGAGATGCACTTATCTAGCCAAACTGGAGGTAAAGCTCTCTCCAACCAAGACTGAACTTGACAGCCATGAGGAGAAGGTAAACATTTGCAACACACCACACTCATCACATAGTCTCACTAAATCTACACCACCAAAATCCACACATAGTAACACAAAAACATTTGCGGAGGCTTTCAATAATAATCTGTCTAAGCAACAGAGACCTCCAAAGCAGAAACACAAGCAACCTTCATCCCCCAACACAACCCAAATGACACATAGTCCACAGACTCAGTGTGCCACTCAACCACAGCCAGTAAGGCAAAACAACGTACCCAACACACTAGTCATAGGTGACTCTATAGTCAGGCACACTGATGCCCCACTCACCAGGCTAAACAAGGAGAAGGTTACTGTCAGCTGTCTGTCATGTGCCAGTGTCCACCACATAACCCATGCACTCAGGTCACTCCACAACAAGTACAAATATGACTCTGTCATTGTCCATGTTGGTGTGAATGACCTGAGATGTACCTCCCTGGACTACATGAAAAGTGACATGGAAGAGCTCTCCAATCTTGTAGCCAAGGCAGGTATGACCCTAGCCCTGAGTAGCATTCTGCCATCGCCCAGAATGATACCGCAGTACAAGGACAAAATGATTGACTTCAACAATTGGCTAAGCTTTTGGTGTCATTCTAAGGGGATCCAGTATCTGTCTGCTTGGGATGACATGGGCGACAGACCACGATGCTTTGCCACAGATGGCCTGCACTTGTCACCCCTGGGATTTCGGATACTGGCTAAGGCTCTTGCTGCCCCTATAGTGCCTTTTTTAGGCAGGGTTCAAATAACAAATTCACCACAACAGGAACAGGCAAGCAAAAACTGGGGGTAATGCTACTCAATGCTAGACGTCTAAATCTCAAAATGCACTCACTCGAGGCACTCGATAAAATGGAAAACATCGATATCTGTGCAGTGACTGAGACCTGGTTCAAGGCTCCAAAGAGCACCCCTACACTACCAGGCTATACCTCATACCACACTTTTCGGCCATGTAACCTGGACCGAAACACCAAAGGCGGAAGTGTGTCCATATTCATTAAGGCCATCCACACCTCCAGGCTAGTTTCTCAGCATAATGCATCCGAGGTTATCCAAGTGCAACTAACTCTGGGCAAAACTGCAATCCAAATTGTAGATTGCTACAGATCCCCCACTATGCCCCAGGATTCCCACTCCTCTTTTCTTGATGTACTGGAAAATATTAGGGTTCAACCAAACACCCTAATAATGGGCGATTTCAACTACCCCAACATTAACTGGGAAAACTACTCATGTAACAACTCCTTAGCTCAACGCTTTCTGGAATTCATAAACTCCAGTGCCCTAGATTAACTTATCCACACCCCCACCAGGGGCAACAATATTCTAGACCTAGTCATTACCAACATGAGTGACCGGTGCTCCACACCTGAAGTCAACTCCTCATTGTTCCGGTCTGACCATAAGCTTATCAGCCTTGATATCCACATCCCCCCCCCCCCATTAAGGAAACCACAGTAAAAAATTTCTCCAAAGCCAACTTCATGCTTCTTAAGACAGAAGTGTTGTACTTCATGACACCCATGCAGATGGACAATACAGTTACAACTGCTGAATCCTACACAAATGCTTTCTATAAGCACTTACACAAGGGCATGGATCGTGCTATCCCAAACAGAACCAAGACGCTATCCTTCAAGAAAAGGAAGCCAATCTGGTGGTCCCCTGCCATAAACAAACTGTACAACAGAAGGAAGAAACTGTTGCAAAAGAGAGTTAAATCCCATGAGTGGAGGAGCTCCCTGGTCAGCCTCAGTAAGAAGCTGAGATCCCTTATAAGATCCTCCAAAGCTAGCTATGAAAACAAAATCTCCACTAAATCCAAGGACAACCACAAAGCATTCTATAGCTATGTCAAGAATCTAGATGGCAACACCCAGATCTGCTCTGAGTTACAGCACAAAGGCATGAAAATTACAGAACCAACTGATATTGCCAACATCCTGGCAGATAGGTTCAGTGCTAACGTTACCCCCCTCTCACCCCCTAAATAGCCCATATCTATACAGGAAGAATGCAGAGTCCCTGTAATCACAACTATGCAAGTAAAAGCTGCAGTCTCTAAAGCCAAAAATATAGCATCCATGGGACTGGACAACATCCCAGGCTGCGTTTAACATGAACTTCAGAAAGAACTGGCTCCCCACTTAAGCACTATGTTCAATAATAGCCTTGCATCAGGCTTTGTGCCCACTGAATGGCGCACAGCAACAGTTATTCCACTCCACAAAGGGGGAGCCACCAATGATCCCGGGAACTATCGACCTATTAGCTTGACGAGCATGGTCTGCAAGGCCATGGAATGTATCATCATGGAACTCATAAACAAAGACATTGGTAACCTCCAAACTCTGAATCCCACCCAGTTCAGGTTTGTGAAAGGCAGCTCATGCCTCCTGAACCTGATCGACTTCTTTGAGGCAGTCACCAAAGCCGTGGATGAGGGTAAGGTGGTTCACACAGCCTATCTTGACCTCGCTAAGACTTTTGACACCATCCCCCATTCTGGAATTATAGCTAAACTCACTAAACTAGGTATAAATCCCTACATTACAAGATGGATTGTCAACTGGCTCACTGACAGAACCCACACTGTAAAAGTTGCAGACTTCAAATCTGACCTCAAAGCAGTGACAAGTGGAGTACCCACAGGGTTCCATCCTGGGATCTCTCCTGTTTGGTATCTACTTCTCTGAAGTAAAGGCTAACACAAAAGGCCTCTGGCTATTGAAGTTCGCAGATGACTGCAAACTAGGAGCCATAGTCAAGTCTCCAAATGATGTGGACAGCCTACAGAAGGGCCTCACTGAGACAGATGCCTGGTGTCAGTGCCATGGCCTCAAGCTCAATGCTAAAAAGTGCAGTGTCATCCCTTTTGGTAAAAACTCTGTACCCATGAACTACCACATAGGCAGCAATCTACTTAACACTGACTGCGTGATGAGACCTTGTAACCCAGGTGGACAGTAGTCTCTCCTTTGATAGTCACATCGCCACAGTAGTCAGGAAGTCCTTCTACATGGCACACCTCATCATAAAAGGGTTCTCATCCAGGAAAAAAGAGGTCATTGTTCCCCTCTACTCATCACTCATTAGACCCATTATAGAGTACAATGCCCCTTTTGGAATGTACCTCACAAGACATCTGCAGCAGCTGGAAAGACCACAGAAGTACCTCACAAAGAGGATTACTGGCCTCAAACAAATGCCCTACACTGACCGCCTCAAAAAAACTTCAGCTTTACTCCGTAGCATATCACCTACTCTGAGGTGATCTCTGCCTAACATATAAAGTTATGTCAAACCCACAGCTGTTGGACATGCTACACCTAAAGAAATCCCAATCCCTCCTAGCTACACACTCTAGGGACCTAAACCTTGTCACCCCAATAAACAGGACACGCTGGAGGGATAGATTTCTGTCCCAGAGACTTCCTATACTCTGGAACAAGCTACCCATCTATGTCAAGCAAAGTCCTTCATTAGCACTCTTCAAGAAAAATCTTGATGAGTGAATAGAAAATAGGAAATACACCCAGGGGATCACTTCTGTGTCTTTGCTGGACAGTGGCACAGGAAAATAACTTTCTTGGGTGGCGTAAGCTATGGAACCTTGCTGGCTAGGCTTACGTAGGCCCTTGGGCCGATAGCCTAGTACCTACTTATGAACCTATGAACTTAAGCATAGCTATGGCCAATTCGACACACCCCTATCCTGCAGCTTTGCCTATCTAGGGACAAACCGGTTTAGCAATGCTCTGATGTGCTTATGGGGAAATCGTGATATGTGCTTCATTGCGGTTTTATTTTATATTTTTATATATTCCTTGTGATCCCCTTTGCGCAACGCTGCCCTGCACTTCCGCATCGCAATAGTGCGACTATATATATTAAATGTTAATTTTATATTTTGTACATGTTTTTTTATGCCAATGGCTATATATTTAGTCATTGGCATATATTAACAATATAATACATGTATTTGGTTGGCTGTCATGGCTCCGATTTTATGTTTGTAAAAATGTAAACCGTTTTCTACGGTTTACATTTCTGCATGCTTACACTACGCCTGCACCACTTCCTGAATCGCTACGTACCTAAATTTGTATGCTACACTGCTGCACATGGGGTAATTAGCATACAAGGCTCGGGAGTTGTGAGGGCGAAGTGTATGCAGGTAGTGCATGTGGAAACAGCTCGTACCTGAATTGCTTGGCGGCCATATTTGGTGTTGGAACACTGATGCTACCCCTGCACCTGGCGCACACTTCATGAATCCTGGGGAGGGATTTGGCAATCAGTAAATGCATTAATTGTCTTTCATTTTTTTCTTTTCTGTTCTACATATAACTGGAACAGTTAACTTATAAAATATGAATTGTGATATGTTCGAGTAAACAACAAAAAGATTTTAAATGAATTAACATTCAGAAATAAAAAAAATGGCAAACCGCAGAACATAATCCTAAGCATATCATAATGATACTCTTCATCAAGCATTGTCGGCTCAGGCAGGGTGAGAAAGAGGATGCAATAACCATGAGGACATCACAGTATCAATTATGTAGTTTCCCACTATATGGTAAATATCTTGTATGTAAGCTTAAAGGAAAAACTTTTATTACAAGTTGTGACTCTATGATTAGATTCTTTAAGAATGTGTACAGTTTAGATAAATTAAACCAGATATATAGACATGCATTTCTCTTAACTTTATTTTTATTAGTGGTTTAAGTATATGTGCTTCTGATGATACCATGTGAAACAGAATCCATTCCTAAACCTATTTAAGCATAACCATGACCCATGGATGGGAAACTGAAAATTTACTCCAGGTCTGGCTCCATGTCTCTGATAGACAGTGGCACTCAGTAATGCCCAAACAAACATACCCCAGTGTGACATCTAGAAACTTTCCAAAGTAACATACCACTCCTAATAAATGCACACAATACACAGGGATGCAATTAGGCTGGATTGCACAGCTAGGCTTATAAAGGTCCTGGTAGTTATTAGCCAGTATGTACCTATGAACCTCTGAATTCTTACTGCTAAGTTATTGAAATAGGGTAAGCGATAGAAGTATGTTCAAGAAGACTCCATATAAAAAGAATGCAGCCTTAGTGCTGGATGGCTGGAGATGAGGAATACTGAACCCCATGTGTGTACAGCCAGGGCTGTGGAATAATTTAACCAGAACTACTTACATGTGAAGGAAAGATCATAGCAGCAACACTCACTTCCTGTAAGGTAGAGCAAGACAAACTCAGTCCCATATATGATGCTGTCTGATTACTGAAATTTATAAAGTTTTGGACAAGTAGCTCTTCCCTATGATATACAAACAGTCCAAGATCCATGCAGATTTATTCTACTGTTGCAGTTAGATATACCTGCAGTTAGGTAAACCAGTCATGGCTCTGCTGCTGTTCTGCACTAAAATACATTGTATGTAGTGCTTCTTAGTTAGTATTATGCAGCTGTTTGTGGTTCCTTAATACTTGGCCTCCAAGCCATTCACTTTACATTAAGAGGATCAAAGTCTGCACTCTTGTGGCAGAAGAGGTGGATTTTGCCTATCTGATTTGGGAAATGCTGCTGGAAACATAACTCTCAACCTCTTAGAGGAAGAAATCTAGACATAGCTACAAATAACAGGGGGACAAAGGCCCAAAAATAGGAACACTTTTTAAATATTGCCTTTACAAAACATATAATGTTGATAGAATAACAGGTCGTGCCTTACAATGAATTTTCTGAAGGATATGAAATCTGAAACTCAGTTGTCTGCCATTATTTTCTGACTTCAGTTCTCAATGATTTGCCAGTTATTTGCCAGAAAACCACAATTTTATAAGAAATAGACCAAAAATATGAGGCAAAAATCTGGATATTCTGCAAAAATCTGGACAGTTGAGATGTATTGGTGGAAAGTTCATTGTGTGTTTACCTGATTGGCTTTAGGGCATAGTTAATATAAAATGTGTTTTCATCTGATCATATATAAACCTTTTGTTTGTACAAAAGTGCTCTTTCTACAGAGATAGCTAATGGTACCTTGTAGAGATGCAATCACCTGAAGCTGAAATTTCCCTATAAAAAACACCTCAGAACTTTACCTCAGTCCCGAATTACTCAATGGGGGGGGGGGCTAATTTGCCTAACCTACCTTACCTTATTATAGCACCCCAGGACTATCGCTGCTCAGAGAGCAGCTGGTTTGGGTGCTGGACAGCATTGTTGGTTAAGTTACCTGCAGAGTACACCAAGTAAGCACCCTTTCCTCATCTATTTACAAACACCCTTCACTCCTAACACTTTACACATTAAGGACCTGCGACCATGAATGGACACTTTTCTGCTATCTCTGCATCCAACTTAGAGAACATGGAAATCCTGAGGCAATTTGGCAATTGCCTTATGAACACTGGCAATGACTTAATTATCAAACAGACAAATACGGTATGTGAGAGATGTAGTTACACATTAACAGTGGAGGCTAGACTTTCATGTACAGATACAAAAAGCAACAAACAGGTTGTCAGCGACTCACACACATCATTCACCTCACCCACAAAGGAGTCCACAAATAGACCCACATATGTGGAAATGCTCACATGTAACTTACCCAAACATCAAAGGTCTCTCAGGGGTAGTCCTCAAAAACTCCACATGCACACAAGACAATTCCCATAATAACATATAAATCCACATATCATTGTATATCAACTAACAAGTCATTAAGGTAAAACACTCCACAACCCAATATTTTGGTCATTGTAGACTCCATTGTGAGATACTCTTCTTACCATATTAGATAAGGAGAAGGTTACACTTAGTTACCTGTCAGGGGCTAGGTTCCACCAGATCACACGTACATTCTGGTTTCTTAACCCTAAGTGCCAGTATGACTCAATCATATTCCGTGAATTACCTGAGACATACCTCCTTGGACTGTATGAACAGAGTCATGATTGACCTCTCAGAATATGTGACACAGGCAGGTATGAGCCCACCATTGAGCAACATTCTACTGTCTCCATGGATCTCTCAGAATATGTGACACTGACAGGTATGAGCCAACAATTGAGCAGTATTCTACTGTCTCCATGGAACTCTCAGAATATGTGACACTGGCAGATATGAGCCAACCATTGAGCAGCATGGTATTGTCTCCATGGAACTCTCAGATTATGTGACACTGGCAGGCATAGCTCTCAACCTTCCATGTCCAAAATGAGGAACACTAGCCCTCATAATGTGGAACAAATGGGCAAAATGTGGAACACATACTAATGGTTTACTAACATCTTCAACTAGGAAGGTCATAGGATGGTTAAAATATGCTGATTTTACTTATAAAGAAGATCTTTTAATGAATTAATATGATTGATTTCTATTTACAATGGATTTCACTTAAAAAAATTCCTAACACTGAATATGTGACAGAATCAGTCAATGTGGAACTTTGAGGAACATGAACTTTTTAAGACACATAAGTTACGTTCCTCGTAATGAGGTACACTTGAGAGGTATGCTGGCAGGTATGAGCCAACCATTGAGCAGCATTCTACTGTCTCCATCTATCTTTCAGCTTATGTGACACCAGCAGGTATGAGCCAACCACTGAGCAGCATTCTACTGTCTCCATGGAACTCTCAGACTATGTGACACTCGCAGGTATGAGCCAACCATTGAGCAGCATACTACCATCTCCAAGAATGATGAAAGTGGTCTATACTTGTCAGCCTCGGAGCACTTGTTTGATAGGCCACACTACTTTGCCAGGAATGGTCTTCACCTGTCACCTTAAGGCTTTTGGATATTTGGCAAAATATTATCTACACCTATAGTGCCATTTTTAGGTATTGCCAAGCAGACAAACCTTCCATCTTAACAAATGTTACTCAGGACAAGCTAAAGATGTTACTACACAATGGAAGGAGTTTCACCAAGAAACTGCACTTCCTATAAGCTATCCTAACCCTGGAGAATGCTTACATCTGTGCAGTTACAGAAATATGTTTCAAAGCCATAGAAAGCACTCTGGTAATGCATGGCAATAATGCCTTCCATACATTCCAACTACCCACTGAACATGAAAGAGCAAAATGTGGATGTGTATCTATCTACAGTACATAAGAGATAAGCACACATCAAGACCGATCAAACAATTTAACATGCTGGAGCTACTTCATGTCCAACTAACCATGGGAAAAATCTATTACCATATACTTGCTAGCTACAGGTCCCCTACCATGAACCTGAAAACCCATACATCATATCTGAAGTTACTATAATTAGTCACCATCCAGCCCAATGCCATACTTATGGGTGATTTTTACTACCCCTCCATTAATTGGGAAGCATACATGACCACTAACATGCAGGCCCAAAACATTTTTTGAATTTGTAAATTCAAATGCCTTGGAGCAGTTAGGCTGCACTCCCACTAGGGGAACAAATATCCTAGATCTTGTACTTACAAATATGGGAGAGCACTGAATCCCACTAGTGTGATGTTCTTACTGGTAAGATCAGATCACAAGTAGGTCTCCCTAAATAATGATAAAACTAGTCCCCCCACCTAACCCCAAAAACTTTAAGAATGTCTCTGAGGTAAATTACCCCCTATTAAAGGATGATATGTCTATTTTTCAAGCTCTCCCATATCCAGAAAATACAGAATCCTATGCAAAGGCATACACAAAAGACCTGTATAACCATATAAACAACTGCATATAAATGGCAGTAGCAGCCCAAAATAAACACAGGTCAAACTGCAAAAACAAGCTACCCCATTAGACTCTTGGTATTAACAGGTTGTACAACAAAAGAAAGAAAATCATGTTGAGAAGTAAGAGAGAATGTGCACAACAGCAAAAAGTCCCTCATTCGTCTAAACAAGTGAATCGGGGAGCTAGTCCAGTCTCTGAAAGTAGACTTTGAGGTAAAAATAGGCTCCAAAGCTAAGGATTACTATAAGGCATTTTTCAGTTGTGTCCATAGTCTTAAAGGCATCATCCAACAATGTGTGGAATTGGTTGCAGATGCCATCACCTATACTCAGACAGAAGATATAGGAAATCTGCTGGCTGGCAAATTCAGCTCAAATTTCAACTCACCATCACCCCCAGTTCTCCCCCAAGAAATACTATTACCCACTCCACTGCCAATTATCGCCAAAGAACATGTTGCCACTGCACTCTCTAGTGCTAAAAACACAGCTTTAATGGGATCTGACAATATAGCAGGTTGCTTGTTAAACAGCTTAAATCATGACTTATTAGGCCCAGTAGGATGATTATTTAACCACATTCTCTGCACTGACTTTGTCCCAATAGCATGGAGGATAGCAAAACAGTCATCACTCTGCATAAAGGTGGACCATCTATTGACCACGGAAATTACACACCCATAAGTTTGACTTGTCTTATATGTAAGGACGTGGAAAGAATAATAAAGGACCTGATAAATAATGACATAGGAAACCGTGAAACACTGGACCCATACCAATTCATCTTTGTCAAGGGCAGGCCATGCCTAATGAATCTGGTGGATTTCAGGCTATGGATGAGAGTAAAACCAAAGTCACTAAGGACACGCATGAGAGTAAAACAGTACATCCCACCTACCTCGACTTGGCCAAGACATTTGACACTCGGGTATAATAAATACACTCTCAAAACTGGGCATAAATCCCTACATCACTAGATGGGTATTAGCCAGTTGGCTCACAGACAGGAAACATGTGGTTAAAGTCGGTGAATCTAGATCCAGCAAGAGGCTGGGTCTATATTATGATATTGCACGCTCAGAGGAGTGAACGACACATAATCAACCCCATGTAAGTGAAAACTTACAACGTCGAAACCTCAGAACAGCGATTTTTTTCCAAGGGGAAAAAAAAGCTATAAAACACTACATAATGTAGGGGGCTTCACCCCCACACCCCCTGACGTGGAGGGCTGTGCCCCTATACACCCCTACTTAAATATATACCAACTCTGAGATTGCACTACAGTACCAAAAAGGCAAAGTAGTGAAAGCGGCCAAACAAATTCTTTCCCAGGGAAAGAATTTGCTGAAAAGCCACATCGCTATTTTGTCTTTTTGCGCTTTTCAGTTCAACAAAGATGCATACGACAACCTGTGTCTGCGACAGTGTAATAGGGAGCCCAAGAGGCCAGTTACTAGTGGTTTGCTACAGGACTCAGTGCTGAGACCACTACTGTTCAAAATATTTTTCTCTGAAGTCAAAGCTGATGTAGAAGGCCTCTGCATGACAATGCTTGCCAAGTACTGCAAGTTGAGGGCAATCATTGAATCCCCCAGTGATGTAGATATCATTCAGAAGGGTCTAGATCAGACAGATGATTGGTGCCAGAACCATGGCATAAAACTAAATGTGAAAAAAATGCATTATCATACCCTTTGGGAAGTCAAATACCCTTGCAAATTGCAACATCAATAGCACACCCCTAAGAGCAGACTTAGAGGTGAGAGATCTAGTTACTCAGATAGATAGTAGCCTGAACTTTGACTGCTATGCATCTATTGTAGTGAGGTAGTCCTTTTATATGGTACAACATATAAGTAAAGGTGTGGCATCCATATCCAAGGAAATTATAGTCCCTCTGTGCTCAGCCTCATTAAACCAATTATTGAGTATAATGCAACTTTTGGCATGTACTTGACTAGACACTTAGAGCAGTTGGAGTGACCTCAGAAGTTCCTCATAAAGAAAATGGAGGATGTAAACAACATGTCTTATGTGGCGAGAGTAAAAATCGTATGCCTTTACTCTGTCTCCTCCCGACTATTAAGGGGTGACCTTTGTCTGACCTACAAGACACTCACAAATCCAGCCTTGATGGAGCTGATACACATCCACAAGTCAAAGAGCATGAGGGTAACTCAATCTAGGGATCTAAACCTAGTCAGTGACTCAAACAAAACATGCTGGAGAGACAGATATGTGTCTCAGAGATTGCACCTTTTTTGGAATAGACTTCCTTTTCACAATAAGCAGACCCCTTCCCTGGCCCTCTTCAAAAATTTGGATCAATGCATAGGGAATCACAAATTCACACCTGGGGTAGTACCTCTGTCCCTTATGAACAGGAGCAATTTGTAAGATACTTGCTGATCAGAGTGCATGTGCCATGTACCATGTCTTAAGCATGTCAAAGACATAGCCTGCATGTATAAATGTCAGGCACGTGCCATTCCTAGTGTCATTTTGAAAGTGCAGTCAGAGAGTAACCATGTATGATTCCAGCAGTTAGTTTGTATATAAGTTACTTAAGTTACTCAACTTCTGTTGTGATGGGTTTGTATAAAATAAAGCTGCTTGAACAGAACCCATGAAGACTCTTCTGTTGTGTACAAATTAGGAGAGCGACATGGTGTCAGAACCGGGATTGTAGACAATAATATTCAGAGCCATGAGGTGCAGAGATGACAGTGAAGGCAAACTAAGAGAAATGAACATGAAAAAGAGTAAAAAAAGAATAAAAGATAATGAGAATTTACATGAAGTATTTATTTTATTGAAAGGATAAAACGGAGCATTACAAGGACACAAACCATATTATTAAATAAGCGGGAGGCACAAAAGGTTTATTAACTAAGGAAAATGTTTAAAATTAGATATTTGACAAAATGATTATCAGAAAGGCAAAATGAGCACGATTAAGGCAAAAACAAGTATGTTTATGGAAAACTGGGCATGTTTAAAGTAAAATGAGCACAAAAAAGTACAACGGGCATGAAAAGAGATAAAACAAGCAAATCAAATGCAAAAAGGACAAAAAAGTGCACATTACGTGTAACTAAAGCAAGGTGACTGCATGTTTTTTGGCAAACTGCTGTGTTTTGGCATAACTATTACTTTGCATTGTATCAAGGGCATAATTAAGGTCATTTGAAGTATCTCAAAGTGTGTAAAAGTGCTTATAGTGTGTACTTATCACTGTGTAGAGTTTGTGTGCAAAGTGCAACTATTTCGTGAAGTACAGTCAAAGTATAGCCATTTTGAAACGTTTCTTGTGCTGGGAGTGTCTATTCACAAAGTGCCACCATTACAGAGTGTTTCTTGCACTGTAAAGAGTTGCCTAGCAAGGTACTGCCATTTTGGGGAAATTTTAGTGTGCTTTGTACAGTTTATTTGCGAAGTGCAATTACTTTGAAATGTTATTGACTCTGAGCTTCACTTGTGCAGTACATTTCCATCGTGAAGTTATTTGAAATGTTTCTTAAAATGATAATAAATTACTTTTGTAAGACAACACTTTCAAGCGTATTACAATGCCATAGAAACTTATATCACAAAGTTCAGTTACATAGGGGCTTGCATCGTACAGTTATTTGATGTTTCTTGTATTGATAAGAGATGATTTCTTGCAATACAATAATTTCAAAGGTGTCACAGTGGCCGAGAGAGTTATTTTGCAGAGTATGCCCAATAGCATAGTTTTGAAAAGCCGAAGAGCATAATTTCAGAAGCACAAAAGTATAATGGCAAAGTTACAACTGCTGGCATAAATGTCTGGCATATGTGTATTTGTTTGTGCTTATTTGCAAAACCCTTCACTGGTATGTGTTGACATGGCAGATGGATTTCAAAAGCCCTTAGCACTTGTATTTGATCAGAATATTGCAGAGAACTGGAGAATATTTGAGCAGTAGTACTATATGTTTATAGAAGCAGCTTATTGAGATAAAGATGCACGCACCGAGGCATTCATTTTGTTAAACCTAGCTGGGTCAGAGGCCATAGAAAGAGAGCATTCATTTGTGTATGCACCAGCAGTATATGAGGGAGAAGGTAAAAATCATCATATTGTTATACAAGCTGAATCAAGGGAAGACCCCAAGGGTTTGAATTGCAAGTTCAGAGAAATGTGTAATCCTCAGACAAATATTGCATTAGACAGGCATTTGTTTTACTTGAGAGATTAGAAACCAGGGGAAATGTTTGCTGCTTATATAACTGACCTGAAAAACAAAGCTAAAATGTGTTGGTTTGGTGACTTAAAAGATGAGTTAATAAAGGACAGGCGCATGTGTGGTAGTAATAGTGCTGCTATGAGAAAGATCTTGCTTTGTGACAGGGATTTAACATTAAGTAAAGCCATAGAGATTTGTCAAGTCCAGGAAGTGACAGAAAAACACAAAAGTATGCTTTCAAGTGACAAGAGCACGGTTTCAGCAGGCTCCAAAGAAAATGCAGATAGTATGCAACACATGGCAATCAGAAGTAGGACTAAGCACATGGCAGCCACAGCCCCTGCTGGCTGACCAGGGAAACCACATAGCTTTCCAGCAAGTTCTAAGACTAGTTCAGTTAAATGAGCATCCTTAGTGCAGTACAAGTGTGAATTAGCAAAACCCAAGTCCAGCTTTATTGTTAACTGTCGCAACTGTGGTGCAAATCATGAATCTAAAAGAGAGAAATACTTAGCATTTGGTCAGCAATGTCACAAGTGTAAAAAATGGAACCATTTTCAAAAGATTTGCAAGTCAAGTAAACCTTACTCAGTTGTAAAGAAAGTCACACAAAAAAGCAAGTTGATCGAGTAGAGTCAAAGTAGTCAGCTTTCTATGTGGATGGTGCATCAGTAGTTGGTGAAAGAGCTGATATAGCGAATTTATTGCCAAAGAGCGAAGTGTTTTGTACTGTGTGGATCAATGGTAAATCCACAGAGCTTAAAGTAGACACTAGTTCAAAGTGTAATGTTATATCAGCAGACACATTTGTTAAAGTGAGAACTAATGAACAACTCAATGTTGCCAGTAGTGAGAAACTTGTTGCTTATGGAGGTGAAGAAATTCAAACTGATGGCTCAGTGATGCTTTTATGTTATTTGGCCAAGAGCTGTTACAACTTGTTATTCTATGTAGTTCGAAGACCAGTGCAGTCTTTACTGGGTCTCAAAGATTGCTGGAGAATGAATTTGCTTTCTTTAACCAAAAAAGTTCATAACATAAGTGCATCTCCTAGTTCCAATTTTTCTGAAGCCATTTTCTCAGAGTATGCTGATGTTTTTGATAAGTTGAGAAAACTTCCAGTTTTGTATTCCATGAAGTTAGACCCAGATGTCACTCCAGTAGTTAGACCGGCAAGAAAATTTCTGATAGCTATGCAGGATAACGTCAAGGATCAGTTGGATAAAATGGTGCAGCAAGGTATAATTTGTCCAGTTACAGAACCAACTGAATGGGTGTCATCTATGGTAGCAGCTCACAAAAAAGGCTCAGACGAAATCAGAATATGTATTGACCCAAGAGATTTGAGCAAAACATTGAAGAGACCATATCATCCAATGTGCACAGTCAAAGAGGTCACAGCCCTAATACTGAATGCCACTGTCTTTTTTGTATTGGATGCAAAATGTTCATTTTGGCAAGTGATGCTTGATCGTAAATCCTCATTACTAACCATTTTTTGGTACTCAATTTAACAGATACAGATTCCTAAGGATGGCATTTGGAATACATTCCACAAGTGAAGTCTTCCAGTATGCAATGGAGCAAATTTTTTTGGGTTATCCTTGTGCCATAACAGTAGATGATTTATTGGTTGGAGGCAATGGTTAAGCAGAGCATGACAGAATCCTAAAGAACGTTCTAGACAGAGCATGTAAAGTAAACTTGAAGCTCAGTCCTCTGAAGTGCAAATTCAGGCTACCAGAAGTTACATATGTAGGTAATTTATTTACCAGTACTGGCTCGAGACCAGACCCGACCAAGCAAGCAGCTATGCTTGAAATGCCAGCACCAGACAATGTTCAAGCTCTATAGCATTTCCTAGGCATGGTCAACTATTTCGAAAAGTTTATACCAGACTTCAGTGAGTTGACAGCACCTTTATGGGAGCTAACGTGTAAAAATGCCGCATGGTCATGATTAGAACATCACCAGAAGGCATTTGAAGACCTTAAGCAGAAAATTGCCACCCAACCTACATTAAGATACTATGATGTGAATAAGCCAGTCACTCTTTCCTGTGATGCTTCAAAATTTGGTCTTGGCACAGTTATACTTTAAGAGGACAGACCATAGCCTATGCATCTAGAACACTTACCCAAACTGAGATGCAGTTTCATGTTTATATTTATGGTTGAGCTATTCAGATTGAAACTGACCACCAACCTCTAGTTACTAGTCTAAAGAAGCCTATGCATTCAACTCCAGTGAGATTACAAAGAATAATGCTCAAATTACAAAAGTACAGCTTCAAAATGGTCTATATGAAAGGAAAACATCCTAATCACCCAGAAATATGACAGAACAGCTTGACACAGAGAATTTTGACTTTGATGTGATGACAGTGCATAATTTTTCTAACACTAGACTTGATGAATTAGGAGATCATACAAAAAAATGATCCAGTTTTGCAAAAGCTCAATCACTACATTAATGTTGGATGGCCGTCAAAACAATCTAGTGTACCACCTGAAGTGCAAACCTATTTTCCTTACAGAGTTGACATGTTGATCAAAGATGGCATTATTTTCAAAGGTCCTAAAATTGTTGTTCCTGCTTCCTTACAACAAGAATGTATCCAGATTTTGCATTGTGGTCACCCAGGTTCCGCATCCACTAAGAAAAGAGTAAGATAATTAGTATTTTGGCCTTCATTACTGAAAGGCATTGATAAAGTACTTTCTTCTTTGCTTAGTATGCAATGATATTAGACTGCATTTACAAAGAGAACCACTTCAGCTATGTCAAGTTCCTGAACTACCTTGGTCAACAGTAGCCACTGATATTTTCGAGTGGAACAATCAACACTACTTAGTACTGGTTTTTTGAACTAGTTTGAGATTGACTCACTACCTAATTTAGCATCCACTGCTGTTACTAAGTTGAAACATCATTTGTCAGTCCATAGTAGTCCACACAAAGTTATCTCTGACAATGGTATGCAACTTATTAGTCAGTTGTTTCAGAAATTTGAAAGAGAACGGGACGTTGTACATGTTACTGGCAGTCCTGAATATCCACAGTCAAATGGTCTAACTGAACGTGCAGTGCAGAGTGCAAAGCAATTACTTGAAAGGTCAAAGGATGACAATACCAATGTCTTTTTGAATTTACTTAATCTCAGAAATATACCCTGTGACAATATTCTTGGCTCACCTGCTCAAAGACTTCTTTCCAGGCAAACCAGAATGATGACACCTATTTGTTCCAGTTTATTGAGGCCTAAAGCTAAGTACAACAGAACCATAAAGACTCAACTATTCACCAAGCTTTCAATGCAGAAGTCCAGTTATGATAAATCGAGCAGATTATTTTGTCCATTGAGGGAAGGAGAGACAGTGAGAATACAAATAGTGAAAAGTTTCGACCGGAATGGTCAAGTTACTGGAATATGTGCCGAGCTGAGATCCTGTCTTGTAGAATCTGAGGTTATGGAGTGCAGGAGAAATTGTAGGCATCTACTTCCTGTACAAAAATCATCATCACAACATTGTTCTAGTGAAACAGACTCTAGATCTCAGAGTGAACCAAATGTTGTTCCTGTTCCAGAGTGTGTTCCTACCTTTAATTCCATTCCTGAAGATGTTCCAAACAATTCTAAGATTAAACATTTTACAGAGATAACTCCAGTTGCTTAGCCCAATTCTCAGTTTTATGTCAAACAATATGGATGAGTCTCCAGGCCCAGTGTGAAATATGCAGCAACATGGACTTAACTGTGTATGTATATATATATATATATATATATATATATATATATATATATATATATATATATATATATATATATATTTATATATGTGTGTGTGTACCTTATCTTGTGAAAATGCACGATAGATAACTGTCTGTGATATCTGCATCTCAAATCGATTCATAACATTACACGTTTCATTTTGTCAAGAGGAAGGATGTAGATCAAATCACACGTGCCATGTACCGTGTCTTTAAGAAGCATGTCAAAGACGTAACGTGCATATATAAATGACAGGTATGTGCCATTCATAGTGCCATTTTGAGAGTGCAACCAGAGAGTAAGCATGTATGATTCCAGCAGTCTGTATATAACTTCTGTAGTGATGTGTTTGTATAAAATAAAGCTGTTTGAACAGGACCCACAAAGAATCTACTATTATCTCAAAAGTAGGAGAGAGAGAATACTCAAGGAATAAACACGAATCCATGACATACCCTTGCCCTAGGGACCATACATTGGGTACAGGTTATTATATCAAAAAGAAAGAATGATCACACTTGAAATTATATCAAATAGAAAGAATGATCAGACTTGAAATTATATTAAAAAGAAAGAACAAAGCCTGTTGGACTTTTTTCTGTTTACCAGCCTGTTGGACTTTTTTCTTTTCTAAATTCAGGTGGCTAGGCTTGTAAGGGCTCTTAATCCATTAGCATAGTATTCTGCTATGAATATATGAAATTCTTGTTTAGTCGCCAACTCTTCTGTAAGGAACACATTCTACCTGCAATTAGTATGGCACTTTTAGGAGACTGCAGAAAGTGATGAGGACCTGTAGAGCTTGGAATGATGTAACATTTTTGAGAAGAGTCCAGACAAGCAAACAAAACAGTTGTACAACCGGTGAAAGCAAATTACAAAACACAGAGATGTATTATGAAAACTAAGACTATGTACTTGACCCATAAAACTATTAATCTGTTGTCTGCATAACAGCTTGTTCTTAAAATTCTGTTATTCACTGTTCCTGTGGTTTGCACAGAGGGAGAGGTGCAGTGAAGTTGAACCACTTTCCTAAGAAAATAGTTTGCCTTCGCTGTAAGGTGCAGGCTGGACCTTTGTTCACCACTTTCACAGTCTTGACTCCACAAAGGGAGTGGACCTTTTGGCGTGGTGGAATAGTCTTTTGCATCTGAAAATATGTACCATATAGTTACTAACGTGTTTATGTTAAGCTTTAAGTTATTTGAAAGTTATCACTACTCCAGCATTTTATGACTGTACAGAGGGCGGGATATTTTCTGTCTAATGAAACAGATTGCCAGCAAGAGGAAAGCAACTTGCAGTTAAAATACCTTTACTGTGTAATACAAACTGTTTGAATAATGGTGAGTCACCAAAGATGCATTAAATGGTAGTTCCGCATAAATATGCCTTAAATCTATTTCATTTTCATGGCATTAGCCATAATTATATGTAACATTTAAAGGACAAAATATCAGTATATTCACATCAAAATTAATTAAAATGCTGGAAATGAAACCATTGGTGACAAATAGTATTAATGAGCGCTATTAGCATGCAGAAGCTGCTATTGTTAACAGCCATGAATCAAGGGAAATACCACTGGCAGAGTTCGGGGGCTGACCTTTGTGGAAGCTTTATATGCCACAGTTCTTTCAAATCAACGTGACATGCTGTTCCTTTTTCCTGACTTATAAACAATCATTCCCCTACTTTTTATATCAGTACTGATTAAAAAATTAACCTTTAATAGGCCTTTGCATCTGAAAAAGTGTTTTGGCGTCATACATGCATTCTTTAGCAATTTTATGTTATGTCATGGCTCATTTAATCAAGATTTGCAATGTCAGGTACATTTTGTCAGATCTTTGGATCATTAGGAACTAGTTACAACTAATTTTGTCTCATCACATATGCTGCAATTTAGATTTAATACTGACTTCAAGGTCAGTTAATTTGAGACATACGTAAAAGGTGAAATTTATTATAAATTACCCCTTCTTTTAATCCAAGTATGAACAAATTACAAATTAGTACCGTTAGGCAGTGGGGTATGGTAACAAAGCCTGCATATAAATGTTCATCCACCTGCAAAAATATTGTTTGAGTTTGGTGTGATACTGTTTATTTAGATTCAGATTGTACTCATCTCATTGCTTATTTAATTAACAGAATTTTGTTGGTCAGTGTATTTAGATATGCTTCTGATCGAGATGAACATTAATATTTTTCTTTGTTTAACACTTGTTATTCATTGATGATAAATATTTGTATCAGTGCTGTGGTGCAGAGGGATAACATACTGACTATGACCCAGATGACCCAGATTAAGTTAACATTCTGGGCATTGTAAGAGCCACCAAGCGGAAACTAGAAGGACCAGCTGACACTGACTCACTTATCCTAGGGAAGGTGATGGTCCAGTCCCTGCCATGCTTTGATGACAGTAGTCTGTGCTGCACATGCAGGATTTAGTTCAGAGGTAGTGCAAGTCTCTACAGTGATGCTGTAGTGCCAGGTGGTCCGGGGGGGGGGGTAGATTTAACAACACAACATGACCATTATGTGTAAATCGTAAATGATGTGTTCCTTGTGAGCAGAGAGATTGTGGAGATCTATGACTTGCAGATCAAGTAGGTTCCATATGCACTCCAGACTAGATTGCCCAGATAGCACTGTCCATGGTGATGGGGGAATAAGTTAGACTGTCATGTCACTGTGCCCAGGATGTGCCCAAAGCCATATCAGAGTAGATGAATGAGGAAGAATAGGGTATAAACCACATCTTACAGCTTCCTGAATATTGGTTGTCTTGTCAACTTTCACCTCATACATTGTAAGGGCCTCTTGTAAAGGAGCAATTGTGCTCAATATTTGTGAGAGGAAGGGGATGGTCAGCAGATAGTGAAGAAAATGTATGTAAAATGTGATGAGACTGCAGATTAACTTCTACATTTGAAACCAATCCACACTTTACTGAATACTCCTCATTGTGTTATTCTACCAGACTGCTTATAACTAATTGGGTACAAGACACAGAGCCTTACCTTTTGCTGCCAATTAACTTTACCTGTATTATATTATTTGTTTAATTGTTATTTAAACGAGTTCATACAGAGGCTATTAGTGAAAATACTGTTTTTAAAATGACACAGTAAAGAGCAGGAAATAATTGATGATATGTGCACCATCACATAGAAATTCTGTATTTTCAATAACTGTCTGCATCTCTGTTTTTTTTTTTTTTTTGGTCTGAAATTATTAGCATTTTGCATTACAATTAGTTTTCTATTACACCGCTGTAATGTTTAACCTGTAACACAATTTTTGTTTATAGACACCAACTGATATATAATACACATTTTCTTTGGGGCTTGTAAAAATCCATGTTAATTGCTTTCTTTTTTTCCCCAGATACAGTTATCTGATCACTTCCTGGAAATGTAAGCCTATGACATTCTGATAAGAAACATTTGCTTAAGTCTAATTATTTAACATCTTAATTCCAGTTAAAATAAGTGATGTAAGTGATGTAGAAAGTTGTTTATTCATCATCTGTTGACTGCATAAAGGTTCTGGCTATGACACCTTTTCAACCACAGCCAGGCTCACATAGTATATATGTATATATGTGCATGTGTAGTGATACAAAGGAATTTTAAAAATTAGGTTGTTGTATCTTTTGGCTTTTCCCAGTTAGGGGTCACCACAGCGGGACTCCGGTCTGCTAATGATTGGCAGTAGATTTTTATGTGCCGAGTTGCCAGCTCTGAGGCACAACCTTCAACGAAGGTATGCCCATTCACGCATGTCTCCACACAGAAGACGCTTTAGCTGAGAATCGAACAGGACAGCATCTTACTGTGAGGTGACAATGCTACCGCAGCACCACCACCGCAGTGGATTTTAAAAATTAGGGATGCATTAAAATGATGTTTATGTAAAGAGCATACATAACAGGGACAGCAGAATAAAGTGTTATGGAAGTTAACCAGGAAGAGGAACTTAGTAAATGTACATTAGTGATGGGTATTGAATTTAACAATGATGCTGAAGGTCATTATCTTTATTATGAAAAATAATTGAAAGCATTGACCAGTAATTCTTTTAAGGTAGTTTTTTTTTTACTTATGAAGGAGATAAAATACTGAGCTTATTTAAAAAGGAGCATGATTACACTGCTTTAGCTACAATATATAACACTTGAAAATAAGAGGATTTATCCATGTGTATTCTGTAAGATATGCCATTTTGTGTTAAAAATTTAAACTTAATTGACCTTCAGAGAACCGCACTAAAAAGACATTTAAACTCCTTGCAAATGGTCATTGAAATGTGTAGCCAACCATCTGTACTAGTTTAGTGAACTATGCCTCATCAAAAATAAAGCATTGAATCCTCACCATGAAAAAGTTGAGAATGGGTTTAAAAATGGGTGCTGCAGGAGCTAAGTTAGCTACTTTTCTGTTCCACCTCATCTTCCAAAATGAGCTTTAATTTGGTTCCAAAAGGAGTGTTAGTCCTCCAGTCTTTAGTAGCACCAATACTGTTGAACTAGGATGCAATATTTTCTTTTCATTGAGCCATACTTTGCTAAACCATGTCTCAACTAAATTAAAGGCATCTAGGGCTAGATAGATAGCTAGCTATATAGATAGATAGATATTGATGGATAGATATACAGTAGATATCAAGCTGGAGAGATGGGCTTATAAAGTTAGACAGAAAACAAAAATGATCAATTTGCAATGCACCAAACACAATACAATACAAATAAACTGCACTTTAATGATGACGTAAGAAAATGACAAAAAAGATGATGTCAAAATGAAGTGGGATTCTCAACCAATCCATAATCCCTTCCTCAAATACCTTTTCTGTTCTTTCATGAAATTACTATTTTTCCAGCTTTGCTTTGAGAAATTAGTACATCAGCAACAACAAATGTAATTTGTAATAACACAAGCCTTTATCTACCATTTAAACCCACATAAAGTATTGCCTATAACGCTGTTAATGAAAATGTTCTGCAAATTTGATTTCCAGTGAGGCAAGATCCCCCCACCCTCTGCATCTCAGATGTAAGGGGCTGTAACTCATAGAGTCCCATAACTTTATACACATATAAATACATAGTTCATAGGTTCATAGAAGGTAATTAGGCTAGTGGCCCTAGAGCCTTTACAAGCCAAGCAATGTTAGACCTAAGTATCCCCATTTGTCCTTTCTTTGGGTACTTCTGCGGATCAAATTTATGAACAGAGTGGGACTGTGATCAACACCAGCTACGCCTGTCCATGGGAGACATAGGTGCCACCCCAGGGAAAATTTACAGTCTCCCATCCAGTAGTCTACGGTTGTGTTTGAATAAGGTCAGTGAGGAGCTTTGTTTTACATGAATCAGGAGTCTATTCTAGAGAAGTGGCAGTCTCTGGGAGATGGGTCTATATTACATGATCGAAACTTTAAATTATCGAACACCTAAAGGTCAATCACGAAATATCGAGCCCTTAACATCGAAAACGTCCATTTCCACATAGGGGAAACAATGCCATTGACCAAATTAAAAAAAAAAGTTTTAGACAGAAATGAAGTAGGGGACTTTGCCCCCATACCACCAATGTGGGGTGATGTGCCTCCCACACCCCACCTAACTAAATATACCAACTCTGAGATCACTCTACAGCAGAGAAAGAACAAAATCCACGTAATGGCCAAATTACTCATTTCCCTGTGTGAAAACGGCCATTCGCAATTTTCAGACTTTGACATTTAATGATCGACCTTTAGGTGTTCGATAATCTAAGGTTTTGATCACATAATAGGGAACCTGGGAGACATATCTGTCTCTCCAGCATAATCTCTTAATATCACAAGCTAGGGTGAGATCCCTAGAGTGAGTGACTCTTGAGCCATTTGACTTTTTGGATGTGCATCATTTCCATTAGTGCAGGATTGGAGATTGCTCTATAGGCCAGTCACAAGTCACTTATCAGCAGCTTATAAAATGCAGTGTAAAGTGACAGGGCTTTCAGCCTGTTGATGTAGGTCATGGTTTGGAGTCCAAGTATTTTCTTAGTAAGAAACCTCTGAGGTCTCTCCAGCTGCTGCAGGTGTCTGGTGAGGTACATGCTAAAGGGCGCTTTATACTCTATTAGAGTCGAGTACAGTGGAGTTATAACATTCACTGACCTGGATGCTATTACCTTGCTTATGAGGTGCACTACATAGTAGGCTTTCCTTACTACTGTGGAAACTTGCTGGTCAAAGTTCCGATTGCTATCAACCTGTCTTCCCAAGTCTTGTACCACTGGGTTGGAACTCAAGGGGGTGCTTTGAATACTGTAATTTGTAGGCAATTAAATTTTGCCAAAGGGAATAATAATGCTTTTTTTTTTTGCTTTTAGTTTAGCACCAATCATTTGTTTGTTAGCCCTTCTTGTAATGTGTTGACATCATTGTGGGACTCAGTGGTTGCTCCCAGTTTGCAATCATCAGCAAACTTGGTGAGCTAAAGGCTGTCTACTTTGGCCTGGACTTCTGAGAAATAGATGCCAAACAGTAAGGGGAACAGCACAGATCCCTGTGATACTCCACTGGTGGCAGGTCTACTTGTAGAGTTGGAGTTATCAATTTTCACACAGTGTGTTGTGTCGGTGAGCCAGTTGGCTATTCATCTAGTAACATAAGGGTTAATCCCTATCTTGGAGATTTTCTCAATGATGCCAGAGTGGGTAATTGTGTCGGAAGTCTTGGCAAGGTTGAGATAGGCTGTGTGCACTGTCTTTCCTTTGTCCATGGCATTGGTGACATGCTCAAAGAAGTCTATCAGGTTTAATAAGCATGACTACTCTTAACAAAGCCAAACTGGGTCAGGTCCAGTATTTGGTGGTCACCTGTGTCCTTGTTGATCAGTTCCATGATAATTCTTTCCATGGCCTTACAAATGAGGCTAGTTAGACTTGTGGGTCTGTAGGCCCCAGGGTCAGTTGATGACCCTGCTTTGTGCAGGGGGATTACTGTTGCAGTTCTCCATTCTTCAGGAACATAGCCAGTTGTCAAGCTATGATTAAAGGCAATGTCAAGCTGGTCCACTAGGTCTTGGTTTAGATTGTTTAGTAAACAACCTGAGATATTATCTGGTCCCATTGAGGTCATAACTTTGGCCTTGGTGAGTGCAGAGATGACTTGTTCTTTAGAGATACTAGTCAGAGGACTGGTGTCAGGTATGCTTTGGGATATGATAGGTGGGGATGGGGGTAATGTTTGCGATAAATCTGTCAGCTAGCAGGTTAGTGATATCTTCTGGTGTAGTATGACTGATCTCATCTACAACCAGTTTGGCACATAGCTGGCTATTCCTTTTTAGACTTCGGACATAGTTAAAGAATGCCTTATGATTATCCTTGACTAGGGATGTGATTTTAGTTTCATAATTTGCTTTAGAAGACTTCACAAGATTTCTGAATTTCCTGTTTAGGCAAAGGAGGGAACTCTTCCTTTGCAGAGAGATATTTCTACCTTTTGCTATTGGACAACAGTTTCTTTCTCTTGTTATAAAATCTGTTGGCTTGTTTTTATGGGAAGACCTGGTTTTGAATCGGTCAGGTGCAGCAAAGTTTATGCAGTCACTTAAGTGATTGTACAGGGCATTTGCCTACACTTCGGCATAGTAATCATTATTGTCTGGGATTGTGGATGGTATGAAGCTTTTTATACCATCACTTAGTAAGCTGTACTTAGCTTTGAAAATTTTTTTGTAATTTTTGTTCCTGTGGGGGTGTCAGTTCCAGTAGTTATTTCAAACGAGAGTGATTTGTGGTCTGACCTAACCAGGGAGGGTATCACACATGAGGAAGTACAGTGATGCTCTCATGTTGGTGAGTACTATGTCCAGAACATTAGAGTCCGTAGTGGGGGGGGGGCAGACTTTCTGTTCCAGAGCATTTGTATTAATGAAAGTCCAGGAACCTTTGGATGAGCATGTTTTTGTTCATATATGCCCCCCCCCCAGCTATAGAAGGATAGTTGAAATCTGCCATGACTAAGGTGTTGGGTGCTGTATGATAAGTTATTTCAGTAAATTGAGGTAGGTGGTGTACTTATCCTGGTTCATGGTGGGGTATTTATAGCTAGCAATGATGTAGTGTGGTACATTCCCAATAGTTAATTGGACATGGAGTAGTTTGAGAGAGTCATGCTGTTTGACTAGTCTTGAAGTGTATTTGGTTTTAATGAAGATGGATATACTTCGATACACCTCCACCTATGGTTCCTTTACACTCATTTTGAGGTCTGAATGTGTGGAAGGCATTGTAGCTTTGCACAGCTGGGGTGGTCTCAGCAGCCTTGAACCACATCTCAGTAACTGCACAGACCTCGGCATCCTCCAAGGTGAGGAGGGCTTCCAAAGAGTGCAATTTTGTGTTTAAGCTCCTAGCATTAAGCAGCATGATCTTGAATTTGCCTTGATTAGATTTTGTTACATTGGAAAGTTGTTGTTTTGACATTCTGACATTAGCTAAAAAAGGCACTATGGGTAGGGAAGGACCTTTGCCAGCATCTGAAAGCCTAGGGGAGATAAATGCAGACCATCTATAGCAAAGCAGCAAGGCCTGTTTACCATATCCTCCCAGGCTGACAGATACTGGATCCCCCTGGAGTGACACCAAAAACTGAGCCAATTGTTGAAGTCAATCATTTCTTGTTTATATTGTGGCATCATCCTAGGTGAGGGTAGCCTACTGCTTAGGTTTAGGAACATACCTGTCTGGGATTCATAATCAGAGAGTTCCATCATGTCTCTTTTCATATAGTCCAGAGAGGTATGTTTCAAGCCATTCACTCCAACATGTACTATGAAAGAGTCATAATGGTACTTGTTGTTGAGTGACTTGAATGCTTGCATGATTTGTCAGATCCTGGCACCTGATAAGCAGCTGACCATGACCTTCTACTTGTCCAGTCTGGTGAGGGGGGCATCTGTGGGTCTCACTATGGAGTAGCCAATGACCAAGACATTTGATGTGTTTTGCCTTAGGGGCTTATTTGTTGAGACATAGATGTGTGTTGATATGTGTAGTGGTTTCTTTATGCTTAGTGGAGTGTGTGGGTGGTGGGCATATGGGAGGTGTCTGTTCTTTTGGTAGTCTTTTAGTGAGTACCTCCATGTAGCTGGGATTATGTGTCATGACCTTAATTTGTGTGAGAGGTGAGGTTTGCATGAGAAGTGAAGTATGTGTGCTGACCAACAGTTTGATTAGTTTGTTTTTATGTGGGAGAACTGACTTCAATTCCACAGTGTATTTGCAAGTCTCACATAGGGTGTTAGTTTGTTTTAAGAATAAATGGTTATTAGTTTATAGGAAGCAATTGCTACATTGCCTCAAGAGGCCCATATCAATCAAGTTTGCTGGAGAAATGATGGGAAACTGCCCTTCCATTGTGGCAGGATTTTTCTGAATGTGGTATTTAGGAAGGAAGTGGGCTAGCTGACCTTAGTCACAAACAGCAAAAATAAAGCAGCAATTCAATTAAATACAGTTAACAAAGTACAGTGCTCACTTAAAATATACTTATTTTAAGTTTATTTTTTCCAGTGGATGCCTTGAATTTCAGTGCGGATGCACTACAGACCTCTTGCTAAAGTTGCCAAACATTAAACAGCACCAGTAAACTGAGAACAAGCCTGCACAAACGTGAGACTTATATACAGGCAAATTTAAACAGTTTTAACACAACTACCATGGGAAGCCCCCAAACTGAGCCTTTCTCTAGCAATCCCCAACTCAGATGGGTCCTGAGCTACACACTTCTGCCACAAGGGTGAAGGGAGGCCCTCTTAATGTAAAACGGCTAGTCTAAGAGCACAGTGATACCAAACAGTCTAGATTCAGCAGGTCTGACTCTAGCCTATGCTATGCAAGGCAAGGAAACACAATTTCTAGCTGAGAAGGAGTAAGGGAGAGTCACTTAAAGGTCAAAGTGAGACTGTTTATTAGTATACTATTAGATGACCTACAGTGGTACCACCCTCTGCACAAACGGTCAGGTCTTTCAGCATCTGTGAACAGTGGGAGACTATGAAGAGCATTTTAAACTGGAGAGGTTTGCTGCTTATATACAAGCACAGGGAATCGCGTTTGTGCAGGCTTTGAAATGAGTAGGATGAAAGACTTTTATGAAGTTAAACCCTTGGGACAATCAAATAAAAACTGAATAAGTTATCGACCAGTAATTCCCACCGTGGATGGGTTGAATTTAGATCTGTTCCCACCAGAGTGCAAAAGGACCCCTCCAATGTAAAACAAACTGGCTTTAAACTCAAATGCAGTAACACATGCTTTACAACAGAAGTAAGAATTCCTGAAATATCAGGAATCTTGGAAATAAGTGCACTAACCCTGAGAAATGTCCACAACATACAAAACTTTGTAAAACTTAGAAATATTTTGGCAGACTCACAGAGAACTGCTTTTTCAGTATTAGAGGAGGTTGGGAAATAAAAGAATATTGTTAAAACAACCTAAGAACAGTACAGTAACAAACAGATGGAATTTCTTTAAGAAGTGCAGGCTGAAAAATAGTGATAAATTCAACCAAATAAATGAATGCAGCACAGAAGAGTTAAATGTCACTGAATCATTTAGAACAAGTACAAAAAGTATACGTATGTCACCTGTGTGGGCCAGTTGATTTTTAGACGCAATACAAGTCGTGTAATCACAGGTGTCCAAGCCAAGCAAAAGGAAGTTCTGAATAAAATGAATTTAAATATTTGTATCAGTATGTAAACATGTTCTAAATGCAACAGTATTGAACACAAGAAGTTCAATATTTACATTTCTAAGAACCAGCTGATGGCAAAACTACAATAAAAAAAAAAGATTACACAAAGAAAAAAAAAACATTTATTTTTGTAATACCTGAAACCAAAAGTGTTACCACTGCATACAGATGAGATCTGTCTGAATAGCAGTAGTATTAATAGAAGGTGTTTGAGCAAGTTAAACAGTCAGGTTAGGGTTAGGGACAGTTACAAGGGTAGGACTAGAGTTAAGTTTAGCATGCCACATTACTAATGCACACTAACCCTGCCCTTGACCCTAAACCTAACCTGGCTGCTTAACTTGTAGTAAGCCTTTCTGTAACACTAGCACTACGTAAGTCAGAAGAGGACACATATAACATGCAGCTACATACATACCCAGTACACTAACTCTAGTCCTTACTCTGATCCTAACTGATAAACACTCACAGACCACCTTCCACCAACACAAAACTCCAGCTTTATTCCGTACCCTTGCCCTAACTCTAACCTTAACTGAAAAACACACTGACATGTGAACACACACACACACACACACACACACACACACACACACACACACACACACACACACACACACACACACACACACA
>NC_056744.1:551234923-551249923 GCF_019279795.1 Protopterus annectens
TTGAGTTGTGATTGGATGGCTGTTTTTTGTAATGGCACCATTTTTCCTCCTATTTGTTGTGATGTACAGCAATTGTTGTATTAACACGTTTGATTTATTAATGGTTGATAGTTGTATATACTTTGTTATTAGATAATTCATGTTTTAGTTTCAGTGATTTGTTTTTCAGTGATTGATCCTTCTATGGTGGTAGCATGACTGCTGTTTGTCAATTTATTTTGGCTTCAGAGTTTTTTAATGTCGATTGTCTGGGTTGGTGCTAGTTGAGTATAACATGATTATAGTCCAGTGATATATTTTGTTGTGGACTTTTTTGATTTAGATTTTCCTTGTGTTCAGAGTCGTAGTGCTCTGAATATGATTGGGAGTTGGTAGCTTAAAAATTATTTTTATTCGTTAAGAAGTTTGTGGTTATGATTTGCTGGGAATAGTTCCTGCTGATTGGCAGTAAGAAAGAACTATGTTATTGGCTAATGAATTATTCAGTTATGATGGTTTTTCAAGTACTGGTATTTTGCATTATTATCACACTGTTTTTTTTATTTGTTCAAGCATGTAGCATATTTATATGATGATTTGTTGCTGCTAGCAATGTAGCAACGATTGTAGCTACTGCTTTTCATGATTGCATTATATAATAGTTTAGTGCTTGTTGAATGTGATATAATTATTGTTCCTCAATATATATTTTTCTACAGACCTTTTCATTGCTGATATCTCTATTCAAATTATTAGAGTCTTATTGCTCAGAATATGATTGGGAGTTTGTAGTTAGAACACTACACTGTTTTACTTTTATTGGCTAAGAGGTCTATGGCTCTGATTTGTTCTGAAACGCTCTGGCTATTGTTGATTGGCAGTGAGAAAGAAATAAGTTAGTGGTTAATAGCTTATATTTAAGCACAGCTTTCCTTTGCATTATTAATATATTGATTTCTATTTGTTTTAGCATGTAGCAATTTGCTGTTCATTGGTTGTTATTAGTAATGTAGCCATTGGCTTACGGGATGCTTTAGTTTTAACTGCAGTTTGAATGTCGATCTTTAGACATATTAAACTTTTACGTTTTTCATTGGATAAAATGTTGAATGTCTAAAGATGAATGGCAATAGAGCAGCAATGATGTCAATGGTATAGTTTTAGAGTAGTTTTTATTCAATAGAAACTTTTAAATGCTGATTTTTTAGACTATTTTAATTTTTATGCAATGATAGGTTATTTTTTTGAGCCAAAAATGGCAATTCTTTATTGGCTATTAGGTACATAGATGTCTGCAATATTTCTACAGTAGATCTGAAGGAGGGTCTTAGGACCAGGAAGCACTTATCATTAATTTGTTATGTTATTGTCAGTGTCTCTGCATGTTTTTATTCTTTAATAAATGATTGTTTATGCCCAATCTTCTGGTGACCCTACTGATTTTTCAAGTTCTGTTATTGCTTCATCTACGGTGTGGTTCTTTAGTTGTTGTTACATTCTTTACTGGACTGATTTATATAGATATGTAAATATATATCTATATCTATATCTATATCTATATATATATATATATATATATATATATATATATATATATATATATATATGTATATATATATATATAATATATATATATATATATATATATATACACACACACACACACACACACACACACACACACACACACATATATATATATATATATATATATATATATATATATATATTTATAGACCTATATGCCTACCTTTATATCAAAGTTTCCATTCATTGACCTGTGAGAAACCCAGTACAGCTGATCAAAATTCAGCTTGCCAAACCTTACCAATTTTCTCACACCGAGATTGTGGTATACTGGGGATCAAGAAATGTGCCCTTTCCCCACTGCCCTGCAATCTCAGTTTTGGTGGGGAGTATAGCCCCTACATATGGGGGTACAGAGGGGCTTGCCCTCCTGCAAAAATACTGGTCGAGTGTTTCCTTTCTATCCTTTGTGATAAATATTTGTGTGTTTCAATAAAGTGAAGTTGACGAAGTTAATGTGAAACTATGCACTTGTACACATACTCATACACATACACACACAGACACATGCACACACATATACAAAGTCATCCATGCATGCACCTTAGTCAATGGAAAAATACATTTTACATCAGCTGCCAAAGTAAAAAAACTGTTTTCCTGCATTTGGGAAACAGGGTCTTCATTTCAGAACATTACATTTTCCCAAGCGAGGTTTGGAGGTTTGCGATAGCATGACAGGGATTCTTACTTTGAAAAACAGCCTCATACTAATGTATCATTTATACCATTCAGCAAAGTTTATCAGTTTTGCCATAACAACAAAGTAAAATCATCCATATTTAAATGATAAGCATTTACTCTTTTCCTAGTAATAAAAATGCAGTTATTGTAAATACAAGAAATTCTCTTTTTAAGAAAGCCAACTGATTTCAGAATCATCCCTAATAATTGCATACAAGGCTATATATTGGAAGATATTTACTGATAATACAAAAATTGAGCATGATGTATTCTGCATTGTATTACTTTTGTAAGTTTTCCTTACAACTTTGTGGACACTTACTGATAACCTTTTGGATTCAGGATCAACCCTAACATGGTGCAGCTCAGTGCTGTAGCATGAAGACATGGAGAACTGAATAGGGCTAGTTCCATAACTGTGCTGAATAATAATGTGTCAGTCTGGGGGAGAAGCATATGCTAATTAGCCATCTCCTCTCTCCTCCAGGAACTAGAGTTAGGAAGGCTTCTGCACAGCATTTGAGTCAAGAAGTCACTCCGGCTTGTAGATCAGCATGGCTGGCTGCAACAGATCACAGCAGTGAAGATAGCCTAAAGGTTGTGCTCATCTACCAAACACAGAAGCACTACAGAACTCAGGGCAGTGGTCACTGGAAACCAGGCAATACTCTAAACTGGAGTGCAAAACTGGTATTTACAGCAATACGGAGATTGGAGGGTGGGTAAAACACTAGCCACCAGGGACTACTAAAGATGGGGTGGCATAGAGGCACTTATGGCAGCACAGGGATCGTAGGGGTGGTGGAAATTCTAGCCACCAGGTAAACTACAATGGTGCCATACCATAACTCAAACTATTAAAAAGATTGGGGGCAGGACAAAATACTAGCCATTAAGGAAGTTACAATGTTGCCATAAAGGTACATATAGTAGTTCAGGGAAGATGTGATGGGGGTGGGGAGGCTAACAGCCAGGGAAACTACAATTCCCTTATGTACACTAACAACCCACTTCTCCTAATGCACACAAATTCAATATGTGACAGATGCATCTATAGTAAGAATCTAGAATCTAGGTTCTCTCACTCACATATCAGTATATCAGATGCTAAGCTGGTTGTCAGCTCACACACTTTACCTCCTGCACTATCTATGTGTACAACACCTAAACCTATATATACAGAGGTTCTCACTAGGAGCCTCCCTAAAGATCAGAGACCTCCCAGATATAAACACACTTCACTTAATACATTCCCAGCAAATCATAGTACATATAGAAATACATGCACCAGTGTCACACCAAACATGCCCCTAAGGAAAAACACAAAATCAAATGTTTTAGTCATAGCTGACTCCATTGTGAGATACACAGATATCTCACTTACCAGCTTGGATAAGGAAAAGGTCACGGTCAGCTGTGTGTCAGGTGAGAGGATCTGCCACATCACACATGCACTCAAATTGCTCAGTAACAGGTGCTGTTTTGAATCTGTCATAGTCCATGTTGGTGTGAACAACTTGAGACTTACCTCACTGGAGTATATGAAGAAATACATAACTGAGCTCTCTTGATTATGTGTCCCAGGTGAGCATGTTCAAAGTCTTAAGCAACATTCTACCTTTACCTAGCATAATCCTTCATTGCAGACAAAAAATGATTGACTTCAACAACTGGCTTAATTTCTGGTGTCATTCTAAGGGGATCCGGTACCTGTCAGCATGGGATTATATGGCTGATTGACCATGATGCTTCACCAGATGTGGTCGCCATCTGTCACCTGTAGTCTTTCAGCTACTGGCTCAGGCGTTTGCCTCCCCATAGTGCCTTTTTAGGCAATGTCACAAAAAACAAAATTTCCAACATAAATTATCCTCTAAAAACAACCTTAAGGTTATGTTGCTAAATGCTAGGAGTCTAAATCTGAAACTGCACTCACTGGAAGCACTCCTCACCTTGGAAGATATGGGCATCTGTGCAGTCAGGGAGACCTGGTTCAAAGTCACAGAAAATATCCTAGCCATACAGGGATATAATGCATTCTACACATTCAGGCCACAAAATGAATGCATGAAAACTAAAGGAGGTGGAGTATCAATAGTCATCAAAGATAAATACACCTCCAGACTGGTTAAGCAAAAAGACACCCTAGAGTAACTCCATGTGCAAATAACTATAGGAAAGACCCCTCTCCAAGTTATCATCAGCTAGAGATCCCCCTCCATGAACCATGATATCCACACTACCTACTTGGATCTACTTGAGTCACTCTAAATACAACCACACACTCTTGTTATAGGTGACTTTAACTACCCATCCATAGATTGGGTAAATTATATGTGTACAAACACACTTGCCCAAAGGTTCTTGAACTTCATTAACTCAAATGCCTTAAAACAAAACGTTGGCACCCCCACAGGGGCCCCAAACATTCTAGACTTGGTACTCACCAACCTGGTAGAACAGTGCACCACCACAAGTGTGTAGTCCTTGGTGGTGAAGTCTGATCATAAATCAGTCTCTTTCAAAGTAACTATAGCATCAGCCCCCCTGCCCCAGGAGAAATTAGGCTAAAAAACTTCTTCAAGGCCAACTACAGCCTCTTACGAGAATAAGTTAATAGCTTCAAAGCTCCTGTCCCTACCAACAGCAAGGGCACCTATACTGAGATATACACCAATGCATTGTATATACATCTATACAATTGTATTGATTCAACCATTCCTGATAGGACCAAAGCAAGATTCTCAAGAAAAAAAACAGGTTATATAGTAAGAGGAAGTAATTGCTGTCTAAAAGCAAGAAGGAATAATCTCAGAATTGGAATCACACCCTTCTCAGCTTGATCAAGCAAATAAGACATCTTGTAAAGTTCTATAAAGCTAACTACAAATCTAAGTTAGCATCCCTAGCTAAGGATAACCATAAGGCATTCTTTAGCTACATCTGAAACTTTAAAGGAAAAGCCCTGATTTGCACTGAAATGGTAGTGAATGGTACCTCATATACTGAACCAATGGAAATAGCCAACCTGCTAGCAGACGGGTTCAGTGAAAACGTCTCCTTCCTGTCCTTGCCACATATACCCAAAAGCATTCCTACCCCCTATTCACCACCTAGTATTACCTAGCAGGTCTTAACAACTCTCTCCAAGGCCAAAAACACAACCTTTATGGGACCTGATAACATCCCAGGCTGCAGTGTCAATAGTTTAACACAGGAGTTAGCAACACCATTGGGTACTCTTTTCAACCACAGCCTAAGCACTGGCTTTGTCACTGCTGAATGAAAAACAGCTACCATCATCCCATTGCACAAGGGGGATGCATTCACCAACCCCAGAAACTATAGACCCATTAGCCTAGCCAGCCTTATCTGCAAGGCCATGGAGGAAATCATCATGGACCTTATCAACAAGGATATAGGAGACCTTCAAACATTTTACCTGACCCAGTTTGGATTTGTTAAAGATAGATCCAGCCTGTTGAACATGGTGGAGTTCTTTGAGACTGTCACCAGTGTCCTGGATGAAGGCAGATCCATGCATACAGCCTATCTAGACTTGGCCAAGGCCTTTGACACAATCCGCCCACTCAAGCCTCATTGAAAAAATCACCTTGCTGGGGGTCAACCCATATACTGTCAGGCAGGTTGCAAAATGGCTCATGTACAGAATACATACAGCTAAAATAAGGGACTCTACCTCCACCAGTAGACCCATTACCAGTGGTGTTCCACAGAGATCAGAGCTAGGGCCCCTATTGTACTTATCAGAAGTATAGGCAAAAACAAAAGGTCTGTGGCTGAAAAAGTTTGCTGATAACTGCAAATTGGGAGCAGTCATTGAGTCTCCAAATGATGTCAACATTCTACAAGAAGGACTTACTTAAACCAGTGATTGGTGCCAAAGTCATGGTCTTAAACTCAATGCAAAAAAATGCATTATCATCCCCTTTGGCAAAAGCAATGTCCCTGCAGATTACCATATTATAACAACACCCTAAGCTCTAAATCAGTGGTGAGAGATTTTGGCACACAGGTTGACAGCAATGTTACGTCTGAACACCATGTTTGCACTGTGGTAAGGAAGGCCTTCTATGTTGCTCACCTCATAAGCAAGGACATAGCTTTCAGAATGAAAGCGGTTATAATCCTCCTGTACTCTTACCTCATCAGGCCAATAATAGAGTACAATGCTCCCTTTGGTATGCACCTAAACAGGCACCTGCAGCAACTGGAGAGACCTTAAACATTCCTCATAAAGAAAATTTAGGGTCTTCAGCACATGTCTTACATAGAGAGACTGAAATCACCGTCACTGTACTCTGTATCATATAGACTACTCAGAGGTGACTTGTGCCATGCATACAGAGCAACCTCTTATCCTGCCTTAATGGAAATGCTGCACATTTGCAAGTCAAATGGTACACGATTTGCACACTCTAGGGACCTTAACTTAGCATGTGATATCAACAGCACTTGCTGGAGAGACAAATATGTATCCCAGATATTCCCTCTCCTCTGGAATAAACTTCCAATACAGGTTAAACACAGCCCCTTGTTAACCCCTTTAAGCATAACTTGGAGAACTGGATGGGAAACTACAAATTCACCCCAGGGGTTTCACCTGTGTCCCTCTTGGATAGGGGCAGTCAGTGCTGATTTAGATCTGCTTAAAACATAGACCATATCTCTAGACCCTTAAGGGAACAAAGGATAAACTCGGCTCGGCTTGTAAAGGCCCTAGGACCATTAGCCTGGTAACTTCCTATTAACCTATGAACCTTTAAATACAGAAGTTAACTACTGCTGATATCCATGTCACTGTACTAACTGCACTTCAAATATATGGAAATTAGCCAGAAAAAAAGTTTTTTCTTCATTGCTGCTAATGTGTCTCTTAGGTTCATAGGTTCATACTAGGCTATCTGCCCTGGGGCAATTATAAGCCTAGCCCAATTCTGTATGGCTTACGCCACCCCTTGATTTGAGTATACTGTGCCCTTTTTAAGGTTTAGTTTACTGTGCCTCTTGTCTAATAGTGACATGGGAGTAATCCCTGGGACAAACCTACGATCCTCCATCCACCTATCGAGATTCTTCTTGAAGAGATTCAGTGAGGTGCTCTGCCTCACATGAACTGGAATTCTATTCCAGAGTGAAGGGAGCCTCTGGGTTATGAACCTGTCCCTCCAGCAAGTTCTACTTATTTCTGTGCTGATGTTCAAGTCCCTCGAGCGTGTAGCTCTAAGGGATTTAGATTTACTGAGGTGGAGCATGTCCATTAATTCTGGATTTGACATAGCTTTGTATGTCAGGCATAGATCGCCTCGAAGTAGGCGGTATGCAACTGAGTAGAGCTGGAGTTTTTTTAACTGAGCAGCATATGGCATCTGTTTGAGACCCTTGATCCTCTTGGTGAGATACTTTTGGGGTCTTTCTAATTGCTGCAGTTGTCGGGTAAGGTACATCCCAAAATGGGCATTGTATTCTATGATGGGCCTGATGAGGGATGAAAAAAGGGACACGATTACCTCTCTTGATCTAGATGTGAAACCCTTCATGATGAGGTGGGCTATGTAGAAGGTCTTTCTAACCACTTTGGCAATGTGGTTTTCAAAGGAGAGATTGCTATCAACTTGGATCCCCAGGTCCCTAATAACTTTCTCTGTACTTAATGGGTTTCCGCCTATGTGGTAATTTGTGGGCACATTGTTTTTGCCAAAGGGTATGACTACACATTTTTTAGCATTTAGCTTTAAACCATGGCACTGGCACCAGTTATCTGTCTCTGTGAGACCTTTTTGAAGGATGTTTGTGTCAGCTGGAGAGTTGATTATGGCACCCAGTTTGCAGTCGTCTGCGAACTTGGTGAGCCATAGTCCTCCCACGTTTGCCTGTACCTCGGAAAAGTATATAGGTTCATAGGTTCATAGGTTCATACTAGGCTATCTGCCCGAGGGCATTTATAAGCCTAGCCCATAGTTTTGTGGCTTACGCCACCCCTTTTGTATGGGGAACTATACCCATTTTTTTGCTATGCCTCTGTCTAGCAGTGACACTGAGGTAATCCCTGGAGTATATCTGCGATCTCCCATCCATTGGTCAAGATTTCTCTTGAACAAGGCCAGCGAGGTGCTCTGCCTCACATATACCGGGATTTTGTTCCACAGCATAGGGAGTCTTTGGGTGATGAATCTATCCCTCCAGCACGTCCTATTAATAGCCGTGTCGAGGTTTAAGTCTCCCGCCCTTGTGGCTCTGACGGATCTAGATTTTTTGAGGTGAAGCATATTCATCAAATCTGGGTTTGACATGGCCTTGAATGTCAGGCAAAGGTCACCTCTTAGCAAGCGGTAAGCGACTGAATAGAGCTGGAGTTCTTTCAGTCGGGCAGCATAGGACAGATTTTTGAGACCCTTTATCCTTTTGGTGAGGAACTTTTGTGGCCTCTCCAGCTGCTGCAAGTGTCGGGTCAGATACATTCCGAATGGGGCATTGTACTCAATCATTGGTCTGATGAGTGATGAGTATAGGGAGACTATGACCTCCCTTGATCTAGATGTGAATCCCTTCATGATAAGGTGGGTAATGTAGAAGGTCTTCCTAACTATTTTAGCTACATGGGTGTCGAATGACAGGCTACTGTCAACATGGGTCCCCAGGTCCCTGATAACTTCTTCTGTGCTCAGAGGATTATCACCTATATGGTAGCTAGGGGTAACCTTGTTTTTCCCGAAGGGTATGACTATGCATTTTTTGGCATTTAACTTTAGGCCATGGCTCTGGCACCAGTCATCCGTTTCTCTGAGAACCTTCTGAAGGATATCTGTGTCAGATGTGTTTTCGACTACGGCGCCCAGTTTGCAGTCATCTGCAAACTTTGTCAGCCATAACCCTCCTGTGTTTGCTTGTACTTCAGAAAAGTAGATGCCAAACAAGAGTGGGCCCAGGACTGAGCCCTGTGGGACACCACTTGTGACAGGCTTTGAGTCTGACATGGCGCCAGCAACTCTGACCCTGTGGGTTCTGTCACTCCGCCAGTTTGCAACCCATCTTGTGATGTATGGGTTAACATTTAAGCTGATGAGTTTTTCAATGATACCCGAGTGGGGTATTGTATCGAAGGCCTTCGCCAGATCGAGGTAGGCTGTATGGACTGCCTTTCCCTCATCAATAGCTTTGGTGACTGTTTCGAAAAAGTCGACCAAGTTTAAAAGGCATGATCTGCCTTTGACAAAGCCAAACTGGGTTGGATCCAAAGTCTGCAAATTCCCTATGTCTTTATTTATGAGGTCCATTATGATCATCTCCATAGCTTTGCAGATAAGGCTTGTCAAGCTAATGGGCTGGTAATTTCCAGGGTCTGTGGAGGCCCCGCCCTTGTGAAGTGGGACCACAGTCGCAGTGCGCCACTCCCTGGGCATGTATCCAGAGGTGAGACTATGATTAAACAGCTGTCCTAGCTGTGGGTTTAATTCCTCGTTGAGTTCGTGGAGCACACAGCCTGGGACACCATCAGGTCCCATGGATGCTGTGTTTTTTGCCTTGGAGAGAGCAGTTCCCACTTGGGCGTTTGAGATGTTTGGGGGGCTGCAACCATTTGGTATAGATATCTCTCCTTTTGGGGGGGAGGGGGGGTAGAAGTTTGCACCGAACCTGTCAGCCAGTATGTTGGCAATGTCTGTAGGATCAGTAATCTTCACATCATTTTGAACTAGTTCTGAGCATATCTGGGAGTTTCCTCCCAGGTTTCTAACATAGCTAAACAAGAGTGGTCACAGGACAAAACCCTGTGGGATACCACTTGTGACCGGTTTCGAGTCGGACATGGCTCCAGCAACTATCACTCTGTGGGTTCTGTCATTGAGCCAGTTTGCGACCCATCTTGTGACATAGGGGTTTATATTTAAGCTGGATAGCTTATCTATGATGCCCAAGTGGGGTATTGTGCCAAATGCCTTTGCAAGGTCCAGATAGGCTGTGTGGACTACCTTCCCTTCATCTATGGCTTTGGTGACTGTTTCGAAGAAGTCAACCAGGTTCAAAAGGCAGGATCTGCCCTTGACAAAGCTGAACTGGGTAGGATCTAGTGTCTGTGGGTCCCCAATGTCTTTGTTTATGAGCTCCATGATGATCTTCTCTATAGCCTTGCAGACTAAGCTAGTCAGGCTTATGGGGTGATAGTTTCCAGGGTCCGTAGAGGCTCCACCTTTGTGGAGTGGGACCACTGTTGCTGTACGCCATTCTGTGGGCACATATCCTGCAGTGAGGCTGAGACTGTATAGCTGTTTTATTTGAGGGATTAGTTCCTCTTGGAGTTCATGTAGGATGCAACCTGGTACGCCATCTGGTCCCATGGAAGCAGTGTTTTTTTGCTTTGGAGAGGGCAGCCTTCACCTGAGCATCAGAGATGTTTGGGAGGCAGCCCTCTGCTGGGATAGATACTTGCTCTTTTGGGGGGGGGGTGGAGAAGTTTGCACTGAACCTCCTTCTGTTGTGCAGTTTATTTATGGCAGGGGTCCACCAGACTGGACGCCTGCCTTTGGATGATTGGGTCTTGGTTTTGTTTGGGATAGCATGATCCATGCATTCCTGGAGATGTCCGTAGAATGCGTTTATATAGGATTCTGCAGTTTGGGCCATAGTTTCTACTGGTCCTGGGGCTTTGAAGGATTCCACTTCGGTTTTGAGAAGTGAGAAGTTCGCTTTTGAGAAGTTTTTCACTGTGGTTTTCTGGGCTGGGGGTGGGGTCGAGATGTGGACATCCAGTGAAATTAATTTATGGTCTGATCTTACCAATGAGGGATATACTTCTGGTGTGGAGCATAGAGTCCCCATGTTGGTAATGATCAGTTCTAGTATGTTGTCCCCTCTTGTGGGAGTGGTGACTAGTTGTTCCATAGCATTTGAGTTTATAATTTCCAGGAACCTTTGGGCTAAGGTGCTGGGGCTTGAGTAGTGCTCCCAGTCAATGTTTGGGTAGTTGAAGTCACCCAATATAATGGTGTTCGGAGAGATCTTCATGTTCTCCAATGTTTTCAGGAAAGCCGAGTGGGATTCCTGACTTTGAGAGGGTGGCCTGTAGGATGCTATAAACTGAAAAGCAGTCTTGCCCACTGTTAGTTGCACATGGATGGTCTCTGATACTTCGTGCAATGCCACTAACCTGGAGGTGTGGATATCCTTGATAAATATGGAAACTCCCCCTCCTTTTGTGGTTCGGTCTGGGTTTTGGGGCAGAAAAGCATGATATGAGGTATAGCCTGGTAGTGCTGGGGTGCTCTCTGGAGCCTTGAACCAGGTTTCTGTCACTGCACAGATATCAATGTTCTCCATACTGAGGAGAGCTTCGAGTGCATGCATCTTGAGGTTAAGATGTCTGGCATTTAGCAGCATTACCCTTAGTTTCTTGTTCCTTGTGCTGTCTATGGGGGTGGGTTTGACTTTTGAGCCTTGCCTAAAAAAAGGCACTATGTGGGGAGGCAAGAGCCTTTGCCAATATCCGAAATCCCAGTGGTGACAGGTGCAAGCCGTCCCTAGTGAAGCAACGTGGCTTGTCGAGCATGTCATCCCAGGCTGACAGACACTGGATCCCCTTTGAATGACATCAAAAATTTAGCCAATTGTTAAAATCGATCATTTTGTCTTTGTACTGTGGCATCATTCTAGGTGAGGGTAAGATGCTGCTCAAGGTCAGGGTCATACCAGCCTGGGCTACATGATCAGAGAGCTCCTCTATGTCTCTTTTCATGTAGTCCAGGGAGGTACGTCTCAGGTCATTCACACCAGCATGCAGAATGACTGAGTCATATTTGTATTTGCTTTGGAGTGACCTGAGTGCTTGCGTTATGTGGTGGATCCTAGCACCCGACAGGCAGCTCACCGCGACCTTCTCTTTATTCAGCCTGGTGAGCGGGATGTCAGTGTGTCTGAAAATAGAGTCACCTATTACAAGAGTATCAGGTGTGTTATTCAGCCTTAAGGGCTGTGGCTGCTTGGCACACTGACTTTGTGGGTTATGTGTTGTGCGTGTTTTGTTTTGAGGTAGCGTTTGCTTGGATGTCTGCTTTGGAAGTCTCTGTTGCTTAGGTAGATTTTTATTTAGAGCCTCCGAGTATGTTTTTGTGTATTTATGTGTTTGGTTTGCTGATGTGGTGGGACTATGTGATACTGGAATTGTATGAGCAAAAGGGCCCTGCTCCCAAGGTGCAGTAATTTGTGAACTCTGAATCACAAATTACTGCACCTTGGGAGCAGGGCCCTTTTGTGAACTCCCAGGTAAGATATTCCATTTTAGTTTATGATACAAACTACATAAGCATAGATGGACTTTTAAAAGAGTATATGTTGCAGTATCATAACATTTGTATGTGTTTTAATGAGGTATCTTTATGCAGTTACAATCTTACTAGTCATTCTGGTTAGCTATTATACTCGATAAGTGTGTGTTTTGAACATTTAAACAGTCTTAAAGTGATGCCCTTAACAAGCAAATACTCTTAAGTGAACCAAGAAGTACACTATCTGTTTTAATTTTTTTATGTTACCATATATTATGTTTCTATTTTTATCACTGCCTATATTATAATGTAAAGCAAGTTTTGAGTTTATGACAAGAGAACGTGTATTTTAGAACTGTTTATGCCAAACAGTACTGAAATATTTTCTCTGCAAAGTTTCAAATAAAATGTGCAAAAGTCGATTCTTGCAGCTGCCATGCAAAAGATGCAAGGTTATCTCAACAGGATTTTACTGAATCCAAGCCTTCATAGAGGGTTTTCATTATCTCTTGAGAATATATCTAGATAATCCAGTTTTAACTGATACAGATGCATCACACAGAAATCACATTTTATTACATATATTGATTTCAGAACTTAGATGTCTTCCTCCATCTCTCATGCCTTGCTGATTAGCTCTGAAACAGATTATCAAGTTTTAAGAAGTCTAATTATGCAAGAGGGTAAAAGAAATATTATCAGGAAAAAATATGGATGGCTTTACATTTGACTTTCCTTTTTTGCTAGGAGATCTGTATAATATGACAAATTACTTGTTGCTGATTTAATCTAAAATAATTTAGACAAACCATTCAATGCAACTATAAAATTAACATAGCTTATTAATATGGAAGTTATGAAGAGCAAATTTTAACAGCAAATCTATATTATTAATTATTACTTTTAGGTTATCAGATAGTAGTGAAAACTTGTATAACAACCTATTTTATTTCATTGTGAAAAAATGAAAAGAGAAAAGCTGCAATTATTTTTCTCTCTTTCTTTAAGAATAGTGCCATTTTAGCATGCATATGTATGATAAGAAAATAAACATGAAAGAAGACGTAATGAAACTGGCTCATAAATAATTCAATTTCCTGAATAGAGAAAACTCAAGCGCACATATTTGCATTGTTCTTTAGGAATGCATAGCCATGGAACTCTGAAAAAAATGCAGATTTAATGAACTGATATGTGAGAAAACCTCTGAAACAGAATACATTGCCATAGCTCATTTTGCATTTCATGTGCCTGCTATACAACCAAGCACTGCACATTGCTTTAAGAATGTATATCAAAAGACATACTTTACTCTTCTGACTGCAACTATGCAAATAGTTGGCAACAATTTATAATCTCCAAATTTTGTTGTGAAGCCATATTTTGCTGGTGTGACATTTGTTGTTTAACAAACTGAAATGAGTGACAGCATAACTCGATACCATCCACACAAGTATAGCTATCCTATTTTTTTATAAATATATTCCAGAATACTTAAAGGAGACAGACATATATCATTTATGTTTAAGTTACGTTGTGTTAAAAATATTACCTACTTTTAAAATGCCATCTACTTTTGATATGTTTCTATGAATAAATATCACAATGACAAAATCTGCAATAATTAAAATACTAATAAATATAAAAGTAGTAGCCAAAGTCAATATAATATTTGATTTAATGGTGTTATAGAAGGTAGCCCAAACAGAAGGCAGACAATCCCAAAGGTGTTGAAATCTGATAATAAGCTTTAGATTACTACAACCAACAGTGGCATATCTTTGAGAGCAGAGTAGTTTAAAAGTAATAGCTGAAAATGGTAATAGGGCTATTAAAGCTGAGTCACATAAATATGACTAATGATTTGTGGACATACATTGTTAACATCTTTGCCTGTTCTGACTTTTAGGAAGAAACATATTTATGATACAAAAACAAACACACAGTCATACACACTTGTGCATGCACTCACACAACTACACAACACACACACACACACACACACACACACACACACACACACACACACACACACACACACACACACACACACACACATACACTACAGAAGTACTGGGATTAGGGGGAGCACTAAACACCAGGGAGTACTGTAAACTCCTGTGCCTTAAAGGCTACACTAGTATTGGGAGAACAACTTGTGGAGAGGTACAAAAACTGTGGTGTTTGTACATAGGAGAGGTGGGATATGACAGTAATGTGATGTGGCAACACATGCATACATAGCAACAATGGAGTGCTAATTGTGGACCCGTATAGACATGAGGTTACTTAAAAAATGAAGAAAGTATATTCTGAGGTGGGTCAGTACAGCACTGTAGTGCACACTCCAGTATTCCCATCTCATAATATTAAGGGGGTCACCGAAGATGTCATAGTACAAGGGGTCATAAAACACATACCCATGAAATGTTTCACATGTGCATGAAGATTACATTTAACAGAACAAGTA
>NC_056744.1:551254923-551322423 GCF_019279795.1 Protopterus annectens
CCATATTGTATCAGGTCAAGTCAGAGGAACTTGGGCTGTCATGTGTCTGACATGTCACAGTTGTAGGAAGTGTTCTGAATGGAAATCACATGGGTGTTAAAACAGGGATTCAGCAGGGTGGTGTTTGGTGATAGGGACATCTGTAACACAATGGAGTGTAACTCATGCATTCCTGAGTGCTATATTCAATATCACTGCATTATCCATCATTGCCATTAGCTCTTGTTCATCAGTGATAATTCATTGTTTCATAATAAACAACATTCACAGATTTCTCCTTGTTTATCTGTGTTCAGATTCTGAATGCTAACTGACAAGCACCATCATCAAGCTCAGATGTGTGAACAATGGCAAAGTCTTAGTGCATGAGTAATTTATTTTTCCCCTTATGATGAGAACTAGTAGTAGGCTTTGCCATCTGAAGCCAAAAATTGCACATTTATTGAGTAGAGAAATGGAAAATTATGTTTATTGCTATTTATGGCCATGTGTGGTGTGTTCATCTACTTTTACTATATGTAATGCACCTCAAAATTCCCCCACTATGTATTTTATGTGCAAAGCATGGCGATAACACTTGACTATGTCTGCTGATCAGTTTATATATATATATATATATATATATATATATATATATATATATATATATATGTATATATATATATATATGTATATATATATATATATATATATATATAGATATATATATATATGTGCTCCACAATTAATTCAGCCGATATTGTTTACTGATGATATCTCAGTTGCATTTTGACTGACAGTTTCTCACTTCTGTATGTGCACTCAGGTATAGTGTATACCATTTATAAGGTTAACAAGTCTTGCTCACAAATACCACAAATACATATTCCCATGGATGATACTGATGTTCCTCTGTATTGTCCTCATGCATACATACATAATGGTTTTGTGACTGATTAGCACTTTGGACTCGAACCCATAGTAAAGTTATTCATCTCTACAGTAGCATGTATATTAGCTAGTAACACCATGGAGGAACTGATATTAAAATGTGTAAGGTGAAGACTATAAGTCTGTACATGACTGGGAATTTATGTATGTTACATAGCCTGCAACTTTATCTCCACTGGAAAATGTGTATTGTATCAAGGTGAATATGGCATTATGTCTATCTTGTATTCATTTATTTTTTTCTCATGTATGAGATGTGATTCTGCTTCAGTTTAATACATCTGTTGATTGATAAGAGAATAGTCAAACAAAGACTGGTTTGTTGTACTACAACCCTGTAATGGCTGCAGTATATGATGTTCCTTAACTGTATTAATATTTTGAGGCACAGATGATTTTATGTGGAGTACTTCAACCATTCCATCTATTGTGTTCATATCTCAAATATGAAAAATAAAAAAAAATGGAAGCTGTAGTTACAAAGACCCTTGTTGTGCATGTGAGATGTGCCTGTGATCTAAATGACATCATAATTATATTTGCAGAATTATTAGAAGTCTTCACCCTGTGTCTGGGATGTTTGCACATCTACTTCATATAAATTTTAGATGACCTGGCCAATATGCCGATGAAAGTTCAGTCATGTTTCCTATTGAGTATAACCTAAACATATTTGTCAGAGTTGCTTGTTTGACACAGCCTTTCAAAGTGTGATTTTGGATGAGGTTGAAGCCTTAACATATCATGACTGGCCAGTACTGGTCACGAAGCACACTTAGAAGGCTTTAGCTTGTCGAAGCCTTAATCCACATTCTTGTGCTGCTCAGGTGTATGCATGTCATTGTATAGTTATCAGTGCGAGGTCTACCTCCCTGCACATTGCTCTAACTGAGTGATTCTAAAAAAGTGTCATTTGTTGACAACTAATTAACATATTTGGCATGCTCAGAGGGGTTTAATTAACCTTATAAGAATAGGTTGTGGTCAGAACCTTGCACCGTGCCATGAAAGATTATTTTCTTCCTCTTGTGTATCCAAACTAAACTCACTTTTGCTCCAGAACTAGGAAGGATTCTTTCAGAAATAGTGTAAGGTGTGTCTTACTTCATACAACTGCATATTTGTACTGTGTTGATATCTATTTGCTTTGTGCTGTATAGCTGCATTTTTGCAATGAAATTCATTAAAGTCACCAGAAATGTATTTGATAGGGTCAGGTCAAAACACACACACACACACACACACACACACACACACACACACACACACACACACACACACACACACACACACCACATGCACATGCACACACACAGACAGCCTACAAGTCAAGTAGTTTAGAAGTTTATTTTCTGAAGAGATATGCATATTGACGTGCCACTGCAATGCTGGGCATGTGGATATGTGTGAAAAATTGTCATCAGTGTGAGTTTATGATTTGATCCACTCCACATTGTTGCCATGCTTATGAGATTGTGTGCTTGATAGGTGGAAATTCCTACGTCTATTATTCCTTTTTGTCTTTTCTTGTTGGGGAGGTACATCAGGACTTTACACTGTTGTTTCCATCAGGACTTTACACTGTTGTTTTTATTTGTATAAGTTACAGCCATTTTAAGTGTTGTGGTAGGGAATGTGCATTAGTGCTTAGACTGTTGGCTGTATTTTTTCTGGCACAGATATGACTGTGTTAGACTTGAGTATGCTGTTTACTAAGTGTTTATTGCTGTGCTATTCCATAACTGTTAAAGAGTATGATATCCAGTTTTTATTCCATCACAATGGAGTATGGCTCCTAAGACTGTTAAGGACACATATACATGAAGGCCTAAGTTTTCAAAGGTTATGAATGACATGATGTTACAAGCCCTCTGCCTCCATGGAGGACTGCTCCTTGATATACACACCTCTAACAAGTCCTTCTCTGAATATGTCTGGTGGCAGGTTGTCAACAATGTTAATGCCATTTATGACCAGGGCTGTAGATATGTAAATGTCTGACATAGGAGCCTCTAATGTGATTCACAGGGTCAAGTTCAGAGAAGATTCATTTGCTGAGAAAGTGGCAACATCCACTAGGCTGGTCTGGTGGTACATCATCAGACGTAAGAAGATGTAGCCATGAACATGCCAGATCCCACTCATGCAGTGGTAGCACTTCCACTGTTACATTGCTTGTCAATGTGTCTCCACCCAATTGATGGCATTCACATGCTTTTGGCCTTGGGCATGGTTGCAATGACAGCTCATTCAGCAGACACTATTCACTTTCAGGTAGCACACCGATTTCTAGCTAGGGTCACAGATCTACAGGGCAACTCCTGTCAAAGGTGGGTCTTGTGGATGTCCATAACAAACTTGATCCTCTTCCATGCATGGATCAAACCTGTCCTGTGTGTGATGTGTGTGTGCGTGCATGTGTGTGTGTGTGTGTGTGTGTGTGTGTGTGTGTGTGTGTGTGTGTGTGTGTGTGTGTGTGTGGGTTCTGTCCTGTAGAGAGACACACACACACACACACACACACACACACACACACACACACACATGCACACATCTGCACACACACATACATATTGGCCTTAAGTGTGAATATTGCAATTACATCAGTTGTTATAATCACAGATGTCTGCTATGAAGGAGATGCACTCCTGTATCTCTATCACCCTTCGCAGATGTTGATAACTGTGCCCTGCCATTTGCACAGTCTGTGACTTTAGTTGTCTATGTCTGATGCACAGAGTGACCAGATAATTTATGGGTAAGACAAGTCAGATTTTCCAGCATATACATCATCATTTTATTATGTCTTTGTTTTGCTTAGGTTCTATACTAGAAGTAGTATTTGTGTAGGATAGCTTGCTCACTCACCTATTCAAATGATGCTGAGAGTGTTCTGTCCTCTGAAATGGTCTCTACCTTGGATTATTTATGTCAGATGCACAGAGTGGCCAGACAATACACAGGTAGCTAAAGTCTGTTTTTTCTGTGTATACATCATCATTGTCAATGTAACTTTACTCTGCGTGGGTTATGCAGTTTTTGTATAAGATAGTTTGCTGACCACTCTGGATAGGTGACTGACTTGGGCTGCTTATGTGTGATACATAAAGTGGCCAGGCAATGCATGGGTAAGCACAGTCTGTTTTTTAGGTATGCATCATTGTTACTGTCTGTATTTTCTGTACTGTGATATTTATGTATACATATCATCATTTGTGATGTCTGCTTAACATGTTCTGGTGTTGTAATATTTATTCAAGAGAGATTGATCATGCACCTCTAATATTGCTGTTGAGAGTGGCCTGGCCTTATGCTGCCTATGTCTGATGCATAGAATAGCCAGGCAATGCATAGGTATGCACAGACTGGTTTGTTTCTTTGTATTAATTTTACACTCTGTATCACCTGAGCTCTTGAGTAAGTTATGTGTTGAGTGTATGTGAAATTTGCTGCCTCTTAGCTAGTGCCATGGCATATTGTGCCCACCTCCATTTGACATGGTCATCCACTGCTGCTAGCTGAGATTGCCAGCATGCTAAGAACTACAGATCCTGCACACTAACTGTTTTCTAAGTATAATTTTATGTAAAATGACACACACACCCCCACACACACACACACACACACACACACACACACACACTCACGCACTCACGCACACACGTACACACACACATGGTCAGTCTTCTGACACAGGTGACCAGGTCATGTTGCAGGGCACCTCCAGATGTATCCAAGCAGTGTAACCATGAATTGAGCTGGCCAAAGACATGCTCTATGATGTTTCTAGTTTTTACTTGGGTATGGTTGCAATATTGCTTTTTGGGGTTGTATGGATTTCTCATTGATGTCATGAGCCAATGTTCTAAGGCATATCCAGCATCCCCCACTAGATGTACAATGGAAGTCACCCCTTGAAACATTTGGTAGTGGTCATAGGTGTGCCATATGTGGGAGATGTGGAAACTTCCTGGGTGGACTGCATGCATACTGTAGATGATATATTGTGGATTACAAACCATCTGGTAGTTGATGGAGTTATACCTTTTACTGTTCATGTATCTCCTTCCAAGTTCACTAAGTGGACCTTTATTTTAATGTGGGTGGAGTCAATGTCTCATAGTACCTCATGAAAATGGGCTGTAGCTTAGAAGTCTCACATAGTGCAAACTCTCCTCTTTGGTATGTAGAAACCACGTATAACCCCCCCCCCACCCCATATGTTGCAGCATTGCATGAAAGAACTGCTGGAATATTTGAGAGGCAGAAGACTGTTAACCCCCCACTGTGTATGCCTTAAGTCACTGAAAGGTTCCTGCAGCTAAAATATTTAAAGCTACACATACTATAGTATATACTGGGGTGGGTTTTCTATGGTTTCCAAGGGGTTGTAGATGGATGTGGTAATTGTCCCCAGTTTCATGTTTGGTGTCCTTGTCTACCCTGTAATTATCCATTATGTTGATTTCATGGAGGTCATGGAAGGATGAATTTGGTCTGAAAACCCTATCCCCCGGATTCACGAATCCCCCGTGTAAGACTTAATAAGTCTTACTCGGAGGCTGCAGTTGAACGGTATGACGTCAGCGTGCCATGAATATGCATGAGGGCACGCTGACTCAACCGTAAGTCTCACACGGACCGTGTAAGAAAGCAGGGGGCGTGTCTGACTGCCGAGCAGTCTAAATGTCCACGCCCCTGCGAGTGTTTTAAAACTAAGCAAAGCACACACACAAGAGCGAGTCCGCTCAAATGTCCCTGCACCCAACACCGCACTCCCTGATATTGTAAACCCCTATCACAGTTCTAAAATGCGAAACATTTTTTTAAATCCCCAAAATAGCTGCCCGTATTTGCGCGGGTGTGCCCATTGTTTAGCTAGAGTTAGCAATTCTGACATGGAAGAGCATAAGAAAGAATGTTAATGCAAATCACACCAATTAGCAATAGTGTAATGGTAGAGCGTTTACACAAAGAAGAGGCATTCACAGTTCGAGTCCCACCACTCCCCTTCGTATTTATTTTTTAAATCAGTATATGAAATAATACCTGACAAATATGTTTAAACATTACTAAAAAGCAGTGAAATGGCCAATGTATCAGTGAACAAAATAAATATTTTAAAGGATCCTGATATAAAATTGCCTGCAGTTAAGCAGCGCTTCACCCAGCGCAATAGAGTTGCCCGTAGTTTAATAGCGCTTTACCTAGCACAATAGAGTTGCCCATAGTTTAATAGCACTTTACCTAGCGCAATAGAGTTGCCCATAGTTTCATAGCTCTTTACCCAGCGCAATAGAGTTGCCCATAGTTCAATGGCGCTGTACCCAGCACAATGTGTTTGCATGGACACTGTAGGGCACCGAGGAGCAACATAGAGCAAAGTTGCTTAAATGCAGCCACACTCCCTAGCCTGTCTGGATAGTATGAAAATAAAATGAATGAAAAGGTTCGAACCCAGGACTCTGTGCATCAGAAGCAAAGTACAGAACCACTAAGCCATGACAACATAGGGGAAACAGTCACTATTAACATTCATATACTTACGAATGGTAGTTTAACCATTACTAAGCAGGTCTGCAGTCAGCCGAGAATTTTACAAAATGGCCAATCACAAAAAATTGCGGCAAATGCAGCATATTTAAGCCCCACAGGTGGGAATACACACCATAACTGATTGTAGCTCACATCTGCAGTTAGAATGTCTGGTGTCGGAGAGGGAACACGCTTCCGAGTGCAACGTTGGGGCATCGATAAGTCCAAATACATGGTTTGGCTCCTTGTCCACTGTCACGAGTCAAGACTCCTACAGGGCCAGTTCCAAGGGACGGAATACAAGGCAGAGGCTTGGAACCGGTTAGCTCGTGACTGGTGAGCAGGTCCGTCACCACCATGCAGACCTGAAGAGACAAAAGCAGGACCGCCTGAACCAATGGATACAGGATGCCCCACAACTGAGTATGTAGCCATGGAATGCAGTATGTAAGAATTGATAATGGAGTATGTATAACAGATAGGTATGTCTCAATACCCTTCATTTACTTCACAGCTGCAGGTGACCATGCTATGAATCACCAAGCCTATGTTGATAGGCTGCTAAGGCTGTGCCACCAGGCAGGTTAGGAATTATTCTGCATGTATTGTTATATAAAATATGGGAGAGAGCATGAAAGAAAGTGTTGTAGTCCAATAATACAGCCATAAAATTGCCTGAATAAGTCCTCTGCATGTACTGTCAGATAAAAACGTCAGAGAGTCAGAAAAAGAGTGTAGAAACCCATTAAGAAAGGTAACATATGTCTGGAATAATATCTCTGCAGGCACTGTCATATAAAATAAGTGAGTGAGCCTGAAAAAAGATTGTTATAACCTATTAATAAAGGTATAATATGTCTTGAACATGTCTGCCATATACACCGTTAAAACAAATAAAGGAGTGAGCCTGTGGAAAAGTGTGTAATGTCATTAATAAAGGTCTAAAACCTAGAGTGTGTCTGTGTCACAGAGTCTGAAATGTTGTTGTACCCTTGCAGTATACAAACAGTACTGTTTGAAAAGGCGCTGGCAACCCAGAGTTGTGCAGTCCCATATAAAGTGGGTGATAGAAGTACTAGTAGCTGTGAAACATATATACAGTCCACAACAGGCAGTTACTGGCTGGCATGAATAAGTAAACCTGGCACACATGTAGCATGTTATTTTTTCCCCAGAAATGTGAGTGTGTGTCAAGAAATGCAGGGTTCTGTACAAATCAAAGTGAAAATGTCATGTGAAAACATCCCAGATATTTAGATAAAGAAATATAAATGCAATCAAGAAATATGTAGCAGTAACATCTGCATCCTGGACAATTAGTATGTCAGATATAGGTCAGGCCTATATTGAACTAGCCAAACCCATTACACAACCTAATTTATGGTGGCAAGTGTAATAATACAGGTAGGGGATGTACACTTGCAGTCACTAGGAATGTAGTGTAGACTAAAAGGTCATTATAAGATGTTAACCAAGGTTTTTTATACACCCTACTGTATGTGCATAAACCATGGATTCCACACCTCAATGGGTATGTGTAATCTTAAATATTTGTTGGGACATATATCCTATTGTTCTATAAATATTTGTATTCACGTTGATGCATGTGCCCTGTTTAAACACCACAATCATGGTGGCCTGTTGCTACCAAACATCCCTGCATGCTGTTGGAATAACCACTGTGGTTCAATATATGCATGCGTTATGCTTGCTGTTCAACTGCTGTACCCTTGGTGTGTTGGGTTAATGGGAATATTATTGCATGCTGTTACAACTAATCTGGAATGCTGTTTTGCTTATGTTGTAATTAAACACACCTAATCACAGAACGTATGGGAAAGCCGGTCCCAGTGGACCCACCTGTCCCTCCTCATCCGGCGAGTGCACCTGGCACCAGCAGGTCTGGTGCCCAGCCCGGGCTCCCCTCCTCCATTGGTCCTATGCCACCTTCGGGTGGAAGCTCTGCAGGGGATGGGGCTCGTCCCCTCCATGCAAGCGTAGACGGAGAAGGGCCACCTGTCACCCTTCAAAGGGTTCCGGCTGTGGTGCGTAGGGAGATCCAGCATTCGGTAGCTGATCCCCTATGCCAGCTTGAGGCGAGAGTGGCGTGTCTCACGGGTGAGCCTGCCCATCCTACGCAGCCCCCAGTACAGCCACCCTCGGGGCTGTGAAGGTTCAGTGGTGACTGCCCATGGGTGGGGATCTCAGTTCCACTGTTACCATCTGTGGGCTCATGGGCTTGCGATTTCCAAACATCCGATCCCGTCAATTGTGTTCACCCACCCCATGTGTCATGCACCACCCCTGTATGCATCTTGTCTGTTACCTTCCCAACCTACCTCCCCGGACATACCTAGTTCCTCTACCTCACTTCCCACTCTCACCTGAAAAAAAAAAAAGGGCAGTCTGTACCCACAAAAAAATTATGCCCCATACATAGCTGCCCATTTTGCACACATGGCCATCGGACAAACATGTAAGCTGATAATTAGAATTGGCAGTACAACATACTTTGTTGTCCTCACCCCTCTCCCAGGGGTGGAAGGTTTCAAATTTTACTCCAAATTCATTGCATATGCACAGCTGTTGCTGTTAAAGAAATGGGCAGCTATGGACCTTCCCTACACCCGTCCTGCACATCCCGAGCTTGTTTACCTACTGTGTGGCCCTCTTTGTGCCCCCTTTTTCACCACTTTCCTATCTCCCCATTTTCTTTTCTTTAAAAGAAATTAGCACGGGGGTTAGCGGGAGTAAGCACTTTTAAGCAGTTGTAAGTGGGTTTAAGCGAGTGTGCGCATGTGTAAGCTTAGGTAAGTGTCACTAATCATCGCGCAAACCCGCGCAAACCTGCTTACAACTGCTTAAAAGTGCCTTAGACACTCTATGGCAGGGCCCTTGTTCTGCTCAACAGCAAAAGAAAATACCTCTACCAGTCTCAAACCCCAAATCATTGACACAAGAGCCTCCATGAATTACCACTAAGCCACAGCAGGTATACAACTAACTTGGTTCTGAAATAAATATATTATGCATTACAATGTGGGAATGTAAATGAAAATTAGGAATGGTATAACACTAATCCTTTTCTGTGGGTCTTTACCAGCAGTGGTTGTGGAATTGCATGACATGACTGTGAAAGGAGAACCAGCCATCCTAGCAGGGAATAATGTTACAGTAGCACCTTACAAACACCACACAGTATCAGACCAGGATTAATACTAGCCACAGGAATACAGTGCAATAACCACATTTGTATGGCAGTTAATTGTGTAAGTGAGAAAAAAATACATACTCCCATGTATCCTGTGTTAGCATTTGGAGAGGTGCATACATGTCTACACTGAGATGTGTGTACTTGAAGCAGCAACATTCAGGTTTGAGTACAACATGCATATAACTGGCTACAACCCTAGCATCAGATATACATATACCAACCTTCAGACTGACACAACGGTATCCAGAGCAAACAAGCATGGGCCCCACCTTGGAAATCTGAAAGGGCTACGCCTACTTAACCTAGTATTTTATAGCAGTAGGCTGCAATCAAAGTGAGTAATGCAATCACCAAACAGCAGGCTGCATGCAATTACTGAATGGTGGGCAGCAATTGGTGCAGAGGCTGTCACATGCACAAGTGCAGATACCTAGAAAAGCAGGCTGTACCTGCAGTCCACACATGCAATTATGTCATTGCAGGTGCTGTGAGATAGAGAGTGAGAGAGAGAGAGAGAGAGAGAGAGAGAGAGAGAGATGGACACAGACACAACTGAGACAGAGACAGAACAGAACAGAACAGAATGAGAAACAGAGACAGAACATTGAATAGAGTGCGAAAACCAAAAAAAACCACCAATATAAAAAAAAAAAAAACTACAAAACCGTAACACACGGAGCAGGGAAATACTAAGGTAAGGTATGTAACTCACATGTATGTGTTGGCATGTTGTAGATGTTCCTGAAGAGTACTCTACACACTGCAAATCATCCATGTGTGGCAGCAGTATGTATCTATTTGTATCTGCACATGTGCATAGGGCAAGGGACATACTGCAACTGTTAGTGAAGGGTGGACAGATATCTGTCAGTGAAGGTTGATATGTGCATATATCCATGTAGGTAGTAGTGTGTGGCTTAGAAAACAGCATGCAGTGCACAGGAGCGGCCATAGGTCAACTGGTGCCCTAGGCAAAAGGGCTCCACGGCACCCCTACCACACTTCCTGGTGCCCCCATCCTTGTATTACTACACCACATAAATAGTGGAAAAGCACCCCTGCTAGAGCGGCGCCCTAGGCGGACGCCAAGTTGGCCTATGCGTAAGGCCAGCTATGGTAGTGTTGATATATGTCATGTGGTGGTTAAATGCTGTGGGACAGATGTGTCAGATCTGCTGTGTTACAGCCAGTGAGGCCTGCTAATGCAACAAGGGCTGAGGACACCCACATGCATTCTGCACAACACTGTGCAATTTAATCACATACCTGTACATCTCACAACTGTCGCATAAGTGATATCCCCACCATGAAAGGTGGACTGTACATGTGCCTATATGTACATCCATGTGTACAGCAATGGATGTGTACATGTATGTGTATAGATATGCATGTATATAATATAATATATATATATATATATATATATATATATATATCTACATATATAAATATATGTATATATATATATATATATATATATATATATATATATGTATATATATATATATATACATATATATATTGAGAGAGACACGTGTTCATATGTACCGCAACAGGTGTGTGGTGACCAAGGCATGGACTGTAGACAAGTGTTGATACTGCAGTGCCATTCCACCTTCCCAAAACAGTGTACCCATTAACTACCACATAGGTAGAGATGTGCCTAACAGTGAAGGTGTTATAAGGGAACATGGGACACAGGTGGACAGTAGCCTCCGCTTTGATGCAGACAGTGCCACACTACACCTGTAATCTGTCGGTGTGGTATGTGTCATGACAACAGGTGTGTCAGCTATGGACATATAGGTTAGAGTTCCCCTGTACTCATCACAATGCCCTGTGTGGTATGTGCTTCACATGACAACTACACCAGGTGAACAGGCCACAGACAGACCCCCCCCCCAGAGGGTAATACTGGCTGCAAACAGATGCCCTATGCAGACTGACTCACAAAATCACAAGTACACTGTATTGCATACTGGCCACACACAGGTGACCTCTGCCGGGCATACAGAGGTATGTCACACCCATAGCTGGGTGACAACCACCATGGCAACATATCACAATCCCTCTGGGATAAATGCTCTAGGGCCCTAAACCTTGTCAGTTCACTAAATGGCACATGCTGGAGGGATAGGTTTCTATCTCAGAGATATGCCATACACCGGAATAGACCACATAGCAATAGAAAACAAGACTCCTCCTTAGCAGTTGTTATAAATACCCCTGATGATTGTGTGAGAGATTGGTAATACACATCAGGAAACACCTCTGTGGTTCAGGTTGGCAGGGGCAAGTGAAGTCAAAGTACATGTGTGTCAAAGGCATATGGCTAGGCTGACGTAGACCCTAGGGCCAATAGCATATTACCTACCTATGACACTATGCACTCACACATGTACTTAATGCAATAGCCACTATGTGAGGTTGCATAAGTGTAACACTGAATGTGTGCAAGGTCTGTAAAGGTGTCATAGCTTAGTGTGATGTTGTATCTGACATGGTAGTGCCTATCCTAGCTGTGAGGACAGCAACTGATGTGTAATGTACTGTTAGGCAGACATAGTAGTACGGCAGATGATGTGACATAGTTCTCCGTTGATGAATGTGGTGTCTCATTGTAAGCTAAAGCAATACATGTATGCTTAGTGAGTGGTACTGCTGGTGAATCCATCACCAATATGAACTGTAGTACTACCTGAAGCTGTAGGCCTAAACAGCACAGTATGGTGTGTGTTCACATTGCTTGGAAACACTGTCATGTGTGTTTCCTATAGTCTCCACAGAGGACAGAATGCAGACATAATGGTGTGTAAGTAGTGGCACACAGTACCGTATGGTACACAGGTAATCTTCATCTGTGTTGGCATACAGGGGTGCATTGTATATTTGCCTGATGTGTGTGTGATTATGCCTGTACAATGGCTGCAATCATATGTGTGTGTTACAGGGTAAATGTGTGTATCCAGCAACATATATATAGTCTGTTACAGCAGTATGCCACCTATAGTAACAACTGGACACATCTGTTAAGCAGGGCTATGGCATCAATGATTAGGGTGGTTGATTGGTACTACTATACCTGTACTACACATCCATTACAATGGATGACATCTCTGTTCGTGCATCGGTGTGATATACACCCCTGTCTTGAGGTTGTGCAATGTGTCACAAACAGTGTGTCGGGTACTGTTGTATAGTGGTGTGATATGTAGAGTCTGCCAGGCAGTGTTAGTTAGTTGTGGCCTGAGAACCAATAAGTGGTATTGAATGTGTGCAACCTCTGACAGTCAATAGGCTGCTATATATGGCAGCAAAGTGATATCTGTGGGTAAAGGTGTAAAGTGTGACACAGGACACCCTCACACATATCGTTCATATCTTTTTCATCCAGATGGCCCACCACCGCAACCCAGCGTATACAGTGGATGAGAAAGAGGTGATACGCAACAGCCTTTTGTAGCAGTACACAATGTTCTTCTCCAGAAGCGGCCAACATCAGCAGGAGCGGACTGCACTGTGGCAGGAACTTGTTAGTCAGGTAAATGACATAGGCATGCATAACCGGACATATGAGCAGGTACACCATCACTGCAGTGATTTAATTAGACAAGTCCGACGGCGTGCGTCTGATATCCAAAAACAGCAGCTTGCCACAGGTGGAGGGGTGGCCATTCATCCCCCCATCACCAGAGTGGAGGAGCTGCTCCTAAGCATGGTGGCTCCTGGACAACAGCTACAACAACCACTGACATGTGTTGTAATGGAGGCCGGAGCCACCCAGCACATCCACCTGGAGCAAGCAGGTAACATGCCCAATCTGTAGACTACAGTTAACTGTATTGTTAGATTATGTGTGCGTGAGATGTGTACTGTGTGTTTAGCAGTTCAGCTGCCTAGTGTTGTGCAATACAGATAGTTTGAATAATATCCCTACACCTACACCTGTGACTGTTGACTGTTGTTGTATTGCAGTTTAGCATACCCACTGTAGCAATGCCACAGTTGTGGCCACTGACGAACCCTCTCATATTCTCATAGGTCTCTCTGGTGTGACGGCAGGGCAGCCAATCCATGCTGGTGAGTGTGTTATACCTGCAATGTTGGTAATGAAATATGCATGTCATAGGTGAGGTGTAGGCCATGTACACGTAACACACCTACGCATAATGCATGCCGTGCATGTTTGCTGTGAGATGTTGCACAGCTCAGTAATGTCAGTAGCTGCCTCAATGACATGCAATACACAGAGCATGACATATAGTTGTGGCAACCCCATACTGCACATTGGATAGGCATAGTTGCAACACCTGTATGCAAAATAACACATTGATCACATGCATTACACAAAGTCATGCTACATATGGTGTAACCACACACCCGCTGTAAGGTCACACGTCAGTATCCTACATGTCATCCACACACACATGACGTACCTCAGGGGTAGAGGCCTATCATGGGGTTGTGCAACACTCTTCAACACATAACACAGTCAAGTGAGGCAATGCTCCCTATTGAGCACCTCATACACCCATGTACAAAGTGGCTGTGTAATAGTGACCGTATCCACGGCACTGCATTTCAGGTACAGCATGCTAGGCGGTGGTCTATCACACAGTAGTAGCCATGAGTGACCACAAGATGCATGATGATGATGATGGCACATGGTACTACACCCCTTCTGGTTACAGTGACCACAGTACTACACATAGCAGTCTTTGCTGTGCACCTCATTGTTCTGTGTGTGCAAACATATGCACCTATACACACCATGCATAGCATGTTGTGTATGTGCTTACATATGCTAGTATACACATTCTGCACATCAGTCGCCATCTGTACAAAGAGTCACATATATGCCCTGGAATGCTATTGGGTGTATAGGTCACATGACACACATTGGGTATGTGTGGTGTTTAATGCTGCAGTCGTGTAGCATGCCATGTCGTGGCTGGCACTGACATATCTGCAATATGTGCCACACTCACCATAACCACTGTACAATGTCCATGTCGAATATTGGGATTCCTTCAAGTCTACATGCACCACTCATCCCATGTCTGTACATTGCATGCATTCGCTACACCTGTGCCTACTATTATGTGCTATGGGCACAGGCACTGTCATCAGACATGGCAATCTGTGTGTCACACAGATAACACATGCAGCCATGGTATGTATACCATTGAGTGATGGTGCACATGACATTGCAGAGCAGATAATACTTGTACAGCAATGTTGTGTTCCAGGGTGTACCCAATCACTGAACAACTACACACATGCACCAAAGCCATGTATAATGTCATTAGATAGGGCTGTCTACACTTGCACTGCATGGTCTTGAGCAACACATATTCTGCATGCTGACACGTGTGTGGTGACTGTTTGCCTTGTGATACTGTCACCCACCATCACCCACTATTGTGTATGTGTTGGATTGCTGGTGTGTATGTGTATGTGCTGTGGTGAGCAGTGTATTTATGTGCATGTGTGCATGTGTGCATGTGTGCATGTGTGCATGTGTTCATGTATGCATGTGTGCATGTGTTCATGTGTGCATGTGTTCATGTGTTCATGTGTGCATGTGTGCATGTGTTCATGTGTGCATGTGTGCATGTGTGCATGTGTGCATGTGTGCTAACATCATGTACAGATTGTAAAGTGTGTTTCCTGTCTTCCTTCCACAGGTGCTGAGTTAGGGGTGGCTGAATGCAACAGGGAACCTGATGTCACCGCTACTGATAGTGGAGATGATGAGACATGCATTGTGGCACAGGAAGGTCTGACAGGGTCGGTCATTGGTCCACCAATCGACACTACACAGCGGTCAACACCATCTATGTGCACACTCATACTGCCAATACATCCCTCGTCACCAATGGGACAGCATACAGTTGACATTGACCAGGAGAGTGTGGTACCTATGGCACGTGCATCCCCTCACAGCAGCCATAGCTGGATTACTGGAACAGTACCACATAGGCGGATGTCCAGGGGTTCTCAGGGTAGCACCACTGGTCATATTGCCCCTGGCAGACGTGCCCCCAGAGGTATTACAACCTCCAGTATGTTCCGGGCTGTAATGCAGGCACAGGCACGTATGGAATGGTACACCCGACAGGGACTAAGGGTGCAGAGGGCCCATTACACTGCTATCAATGACAGCATCTGTGACCTTGCCGGTGCCATCCGGAATTACACCGTGGTCATTGATAGCCGTTGGAAGGAGACAGTAGATGTCCTCCACAATGTGTTAGCCATGAGCCAGGACCATGCAGGATGGATGAGAAGCCAACGTGGATGCATGTCAGCAACAGCATCAGCTGGCAGTCGTCGTGGACGGACCACGGATCACAGCCGCTCCCATAGTGGCAGTACCAGCCCTAGTAATGCTGGGGCTGGCCTGTCCATTGACCGTCCTACTAGACCATGTGCACGTGGCACTGGCCAGTCCCAGCAGGGACATGGGTCCAGTCATCATACCTCTGCCTCTGATGACAGCACCCAGTCAGGGTTGGTACCCGATACTGCCCGTAGCACCCCTGTTAGGCACAGGTACCGTGTCCATGGCTGGAGACAGTGATCTGCATGGCCTAGCAGGTACAGTCTGTGGCTGTCCCACAACCACCCGTATATGGCAGCCACATGGTGGAGTTGTGTGCATGCAGACACACACACATTTACCATACAACTAGGGCTCACACATACACACACACATTACATCAACATTGGCCCATGCAGTACTGTTGTCCCTCACACACACACACACACACACACACACACACACACACACACACACACACACACACACACACACACAGACATGCCGATTGGATGGGTCAATGTCGGGCTCTGGCAAACCTACAACACACCCTGTGCATATGATGACACCTGTGCCACCTCCTGTCATCTGTAACATTGATGCAGGAACAGGCTAACATGGTTCTGATGCACAGAGTGACATTATAGCAGTGTAGCAATAGTAAGTAGCAAGTTGACGACAGGGAAGTGTAATGATATCCTTGTAGGTATACCTGAGCAGGCATTATGCATCACAGCTGTGATAGTCATTGTAGCATTGTTTACACCAGTGTTAGTCCTAAGTATGTAATGTCCACCCATGTGTCACTTGGCTGAAGTGTACAGTGTTGCCAGCATGTGTTAGTGAGTGGACAGTATGTGTGTGATGTGTGCATTACAAATTAGTGGGAGTACATCTGTGAACATGGTGTGTGCACACTGTCTGCATGTACGTGCATAGTGGACACGTGGGATGTGCGACTTACCCTGTTCTACATATTATTAACATATCATGGTATCTTTCGATGGCCAGTGTGCATTCTACTACAGATATGTACTAACATGGGTACACATGTGTGTATGACATGGGTTGACACTACTCTGTGGGTGATACTGTTGATATCTGTCAATGATCTGCAGTCTGGTAGTATACACCATCTCAACAGCATGACTATAACCAATCATTAGATGATGTCCTGACAAATGACTCACAGTTGTAGGGAACTCAGTAACAGTTGGATCCTCCCAGTACTATACAATAACAGTAACCAGTGGTATTGACCGCCACACATTCCTGGGACCACACCTGTGTGGCATATAGCCCTCTTAGGTACATGCAAATACACTAGGGATATGTCCATCAACATCTGGAAATGCATGCATTGGCCTACACTGCATTCCCTGGATGGGACGCATATCCTACACAAGGGTATCATACAGACAGATACCTGTTGTCCAATACATGCTGTATAGCAGTAAGCAGTCTATGGCATATTCATCCACATTTACTATAAATACTATCCCGACAGTACCACATAGGTGGTAGCCCTCAACATGTATGTTGGGTACCAATGTGTACAGACAGACACGTGTTATGTCATCTGTCCCTTGGTATCCACATATCCATAGGTATTGTGGGGTTCCTCGGTGTTTCACATAACACATTAGGGGCCTGCATGCATATCCACAGGGCTGGTGTACACCTATAATAACTGTCCATTATTGCCAGTCGTTGTGTATGAACATGTTTGACATATACCCTGGCAATTACCCTCGCTCACAGTACTCTATAGTACCTGTCATGGGTGTGTGTGGCAGAGATGTCCTTGGCCACGGATCACTACATTGGCTGGGCTTGACACAGACATACATATGTGACCTATGATTTGTGAAGCAGCGGCACAATCTGTCGACGGTTACAAATGTATTCATGTCGTATGCAGGCTTCACACCTATGTACTGATTGAGGTCACATGTACACATATTTATTTGACACGCAGATACCCAATGTGTGCAATGCACAGACTGTTTGAAACATATGTCATACCATAGTAAAAGCAAGACCCACACTGCATTGACCACCTGTGCACACACACACTTTGCGTTTGCAAGACTCAAACCCCTACCTAACTATGGTATGATACTAGAGGGATATGCATTAATACGCACGCTATATGCATTAGTGGGTGGTTGATGTTCTCCTTGAATATTTGTAGGATGCTGACATCATCAGACTTTCCAAAGAGGGATGTACCTTTTTTAATGTGTTTTCCCAGTCTCCAAAAAGGCTACTTCTTTCAAAGGAAACCACACACACTTAGCGCTTGCAGGACTCAAACCCCTACCTAATTATGTTATGATACTAGAAAAATATGCATTAACACAGCGTGCTATATGCATTACTGGGGGGTTTATGTTCTCCTTGAATATTTGTAGGATGCTGACATCATCAGACTTTCTAAAGAGGGATGTACCTCTTTTAATGTGTTTTCCCAGTCTCCAAAAAGGCTACTCCTTTCAAAGAAAACTGCACACATACAACCCCCACACACACTTGGCATTTGCAGAATTCAAACCCCTACCTAACTATGTTATGATACTAGAGAGATATGCATTAACACAGCACACTATATGCATTCCTTGGGTGTTTATGTTCTCCTTGAATATTTGTAGGATGCTGACATCATCAGACTTTCCAAAGAGGGATGTACCTCTTTTAATGTGTTTTCCCAGTCTCCAAAAAGGTTACTCCTCTCAAAGGAAACCACACACATACACCCCCCCCAAACACACATGCACTTGGCATTTTCAGGACTCAAACCCCTACCTAACTATGCTATGACACTAGAAAGATACGCATTAACACGGCACACTATATGCTTTACAGGATGATTTCTGTTCTCCTGGTATATTTGTAGGAGGTTGACATCATAAGACTGGACATGGTAATGTGTGTACACATTGTTTTGCAATCCCAGGAATGATCCATGTAGGTTGGCAGGTATTAACATCTTGTACAGGACCTCATGAGTCTCACATTGTGTGATCTATCTGTGGACACATTGACATCCCTCCATCTGTCAACACATATCTATGCACAGATTGTTGATTTTGTGGATACGACATGTGTCTATGATGTTGATGAAGAGCTGTTCAAAGTCTATGTGGGACATGTGTAGCGCTGTTCCATGATGTATGTCCTGAGTGGCTGCCTTGCAGATGGTGTAGCAGGCTTGGGAACCATGATCTGCACATGAACATACCACAGTTGGTAGGGTTGTGTGTTTGTTGGTTTCCAATAGCTCTGTTTATCATGTCTGCCATGATGCACTCCATGGCCTTGCAGATCAGACTTTATAGGCTTACTGGACTATACTTTCCATGGTGTGTTGTGCACCCACACATGTGGGGAGTGCCTTATGTTGCTATAACACATTCGACGGTTCCAGGTCCTGTGGAGTGGGTGAGGCTCAACAGACTGTTCAGGTGCAGGGTCTGTTTGTTCTGTAGTGCATGCATGACACATATTGGGAAACAATGTAATCCAATTGCCGCCATGCTTTTGGCTTTGGGGGGAGCTGTTCAGCCATTCTACATGTGATATCTCCTGGTATGATGTCAGGGACTATCGTCTGTGGGAGGTGGGTATGTATACATGGGCCTGTCTGATAGGATGTTGGCAATGTCAGTAAGGTACAGTTGTCCCTGACTCAGCACATATATGTATGTACATTACTATTTATTACATAGCTGAAGGATATGTCATGATTCTCAGTCTGGACTCCTTCTCAGCCACTCTTTACAAAACACCAACAAACCTGAGCACTAATCCCGGTTATACTCTTTTACACACTTAACACCCTACTGATCCTTTGTGCTCAGGCTACAGAGTATGTCATCATAATACACTGGCATGTCTAGGGGTCAGTTTAATGTGTACTCTCCAGTCCAGCTAGTTAATATTGTGGTTATGACACAATGTTACATCTGCCTCATGTACACAGATGACCCTCTCCTCCTCACATCACACTCACATATATGTGGGAGATGTAACAATATTGACATACAGGACGCTGAGCTCTCTCGACCCATGACTGGCATAGTCTATCAGATGGTGAGGGTGACCACACACACCACATATCAGTCTCACATACACCAATAGTGACAGCACACAAACCACATTATCACACATACACATATTTGGAGGCTCTACATACACTCTGCCTAAACAGCAGAGACCTCCACAGCAGACAAACATACAACTGCTACCCCACTACAATGCCCACATGTCACACAGTTCACAATGTCAGTGTGCCACACAGTCACTGCCCTTTGGGCTAAACAACACACCTGATACACTTGTTATAGGTGACACTTAATGTCAAACACACTGTCGTCCCACTCACCAGGCCAAACAAGGGAATAGTCACTTTGAGCTGTCTCTCAGGTGCCAGGATCCGCCACATAACACATGCACTCAGGTCACTCCAAAGCAAGTCCAGGACTGGCTCCATCATTGTTCAAGCTGGTGCGTATAACCTCAGACTTTCCTCCCTATAGAGGAACGCTGTGATCATGTAGCCCAGCCCAGTATTACCCTGACCTTGTCTGGTATCTTACACTCACCAAGTATGATGTCACAGTATACCAACACACTGATCACATTTAATATTTGGCTAACATATTGGTGTTATTCAATGGGGATACAGTGTCTGTCACCCTGGGGTGACATGCTCGACATGCCACATAGCTTCCCTATGGACAGCTTAAACCTGTCACCCTTGGACCTTTGAATACTGGCTAGGGTACTTGCTGCCACCATACTGCCTTATTTAAGCAGGGCTCAAAGGACAGAACCACCTCCATAGACATTACAGAGTACACAACACTGAGGGTAATGCTGCTCAACACCAGATGTATTACCCTCAAATTGCGCCCACTCAGGGATCTCCTCAGTATGGAGAATAGCAATATCTGTGCACTAACAGACACATTGTTCAGGCTCCCACATGCACACCAGCACTACCAGGTTGTATTTTATACCATGCTTTCTGACCACATAACTCAGAATGGCCAACACAATTAGGGGGTGTATCCATATACATCACAGATACACATACCTCTGGGTTGGTAGCACTGCACAAAGCATCACAGACCATACATATGCACCTAAAATTGTGCAAATTGGCCTTTTGGTTTGTTGCATGCTACAGACCACACTCCCCAACTCAGCAACCCCACTCAGCTTTCCTGGGAACATTGGACAATATGAAGGTCTCCCCAAACACCATTATATTGGGTGACATCAAATACCCACACATTGACTGTGGATAGTACTCAGGCCACAACACCCTCGACCAACAGTTGCTACTATTTCTACAATCATATGCTATGGCACAACTGGTCACCACACCCACACGAGGGGACAACATATTGGACATGATCATCACCGACATGGGGACTCTATGTGCCACACCTGCGATATACCCCTCATTGCTAAGGGCAGAACATACTTTATCTCACTGGACATCCATATCCCATCCCCAAACTCTTCCTGGGTAATGTTGGTGAACTTCATATAGGAAAACGTCACACTCCTCCAAGCCACGGTGGTATCCTTCAGAGACCCTGGGTCAGTAGTAAGTATGGCTCAGACTGCTGTATCCTTTACATACACATTCTATGGACTCCTAGTGGACTGCATGGATCGTTACATCCAAAATAACAACTGGTCTCATTCCTGCAATGGCAGTGGACCTGTGTGGTAGACCCCAGCCATTCATACGCTTTACAACAAATGGAGGAAGCTACTACATGATAGAGCACAATCCCAGACAGGGAAGGCATCTGTGATCTGTACTAGCAGACAGCTACAATCACTTGGGTACTTATGTCAGGTACTCTTCTAATGGACAATTGCACCAGACATGTTGGACACTCACAAGGCCTTCTTCAGTTGATTCAGGTAGCTGGCGGGACACTCACTGATATGCTGTGTGTTACTGCATACTGACTAAACATACCCTGAACCCACTGACATTGCCATCATCCTGGCAAACAGGTTCAGTGCAGATGTGTCCCCCACATCCCCCCTAAGGTGGTACTGTCAATACCAACAGAGTGTAACCTCCCAGACATCACGAGTAAACAGGTGAGTGCTGCCCTCCCCACAGCAGACAACACAGCATCAATGGGACCAGACGATGTCCCAGCCTGTGTCGTACACAGCCTTCATGACAGACATAACACTCACATTACGTCACTGTTCGACATAAGAGTTACTGCAGCATATGTACCCACGGAATGGCGTACAGCGATAGTGGTCCCGCTCCACTGAATACTGCCACAAGAGACCACAGGCAATATCAGCCTAAAAGGCTAATTATCCTGTTCTGCAAAGCTATGGGGTGTATTGTAATGGGACTCATGCACATAGACATGAGAAACCTACAGACACTGGGTCCTACATATTACAGCATTGTTGTGGGCAGATCTTGCCTGTTGGACCTGTTCATATTCTTTCAACAGTTACCAGGTCCATCAGTGTTGGGACGGTTGACCACACAGCCTGCCTGGACCTTGCACAACCCTTCAATACAATACCCCGCTCGGCCATTATGCATAGGCTCCCCAGCATCAATATCGACACATATCTGACACGATGGATTGCTACCTGGATCAGGGTTGCAGGTGCCATGTCTGACTATACACCCATGACACATGGCATCCCACAAGGCTCAGTCCTGGGACCTCTCTTGTTCAGTATATATTTGTGTGATGTACAGGCTATCACAGGAGGGCTATGGCTGCCCATGTTCGCAGATGACTGCAAACTGGGTGCCATAATCAGCTCTCCTGCTGGCACATGCATGCTCATACAGGGTCTCACAGAGATAGGTTGAATGGTGCCTGATCCATGGCCCACAGCTACATGCCATTAGTTGCATAGTCATGTCCTTTGAGGATGACAAAATGCCTACACATTACCACACATTACCACATAGGTTGTAATCCATTACATACAGTAGTGGTTGTTACAGTTTTGGGGACACAACCTGTTCGTACTCTCTCCTTTGACAATCCTATTGCCATAGTGGTTAGACAGTGCATCTACATAGCCCACCATATCCCACATGGTTTCACATGTTGATCACGTGTGGTCATTGTGCCCCTATACTCTTTACGACCATGCTTGGTTACTATGCCACATTTGGGATGTACCTTACCTGACACCTGCAGCAACTGTAATGGCCACAAATGTTACTCATCGAGCAGATGTAGGGACTCATACAGATGCCCTGCGCAGTTCCGATACAGTAACTCCAGCTATACTCAGTCAATTACCACCTACATGGATGTGTTGTGTGCCTGTAGTTGCAGGCAATATCTAACCCAGACTTATTGGACATGCTCCACCTCAGGATATCCGACTCCCTTGGAGCTACACACTCCAGGGACATATACCTCAGCACTGATGTTAAAAGGATGATGTCGTTTCTCCCCGGGCCTCCGCTGAAAACAGGCTCTGTGGAACCTAGTCGGACATTCCCGGTCAACAAATAATAAATAAAATAAAATAAAATAAAATAAAAAATAAAAGGACATGCTGGGGGGGGCAGATTATTATCAGAAAGACTCCACTCACTCCGGAGTGTAGTCCCGGTTTTGCATAGGCAGAGCCACCCACTGACATCTTGACATGTGGATGGGTGATCACATGTTTACCCATAGGATATCTTCTGGGTCCCTGCTAGACAGAGGCACAATACACTCAACATGAATGCGCTATCTTGTGTGACCTACTATTCAGAGGCACAGTGTTCTGATTAGACTGGGTTGCAGAAGCCAAACACACTCTGGCTATGCTTGTACATGCCCTAGGGCAGATAGCCTAGTATCAACCTCTGAACCTATGATAATTTTCATGATGCACAATGTTTATTGCTGACACTCTTTGCAGGTTTTTATCATCTTTGCTTTCACACTTTCTATGAACCGCTTAGGTAGCTGCAGAACATATTTGCTTATGGCAGGGTTCCACTATATTATTTACGTGTCTGTTGTCATATCAGTGTGTGCACAGGGCAGATTGCTGGGTAGTGAAAGGTTCATGGGTTAACACATGCAACTGCCTGCTATATGTGGCCCAATGCTGTACTCCAACATGGTCTGTGTATGAGCATGCCCAGTTCAGACTGTCAGTGTTCTGTTGCCTGACATTTGTCTCATGTATTCAAGTGTGTGAGCATGCCCAGTGTGACCTTTCAGTATGTTGCTGTCTGAGGTCCACTACATTTGTTGATGTATGTCTACATGCCCAGTATTAACATTTGTACTGTATGTGTTGAAAGTCAGGTTCTATTCTTACTGCAGGACTCACCTTTGTGTCATAACCCGACAGGGATTATGCTGTGCCTGCAGGGTTTCCATGAAATACTTTGCATAGGCTTATCGACATTTCTTCATACAGGCTAACCACTGCAATACTGTCATGGTTTAGTGTTGCAGTGCTATGATTATAGTGCACAGTATCTTGGGTTCGAGGCCCATCGCTGCTTATATTTTCGTACTGAGCAGACTAGACTGCTTAGGGGCCAGTAGAGCAAATATGAGCATGTTGGCTTTTGTTCAGCTATGCCCTACATAGATCCAGCCTGTCCAACATTGCTCAATATTAACCCTCATTGCTGGACATTGGCCAATATTACTCTACATTGACCACATTGGTAGTAGTTGGTGTGTGCGATTTTGTTTACATATACTTCATGATGGTAAATGCTGTATAGTACTGCTTTATATTGCTTAACACATGGCAATCATGCCTCAGGTGTCAATGCAGGGCTGCCTATGTCGGATGCACATACTACACTCCCTATACATGTTTGAAAGCAGGTAGTGTCAACATAGGCATCCCTTTTACTATATGTGCAGGTCAGAGAGAGGTATCATTTCCAGAGTTCCTACTGATCCAGTGTATGTGCTATGCTTTGCCTCTTTGCCAAGGCCAAAGCATACTGGGCACGCCTCCTTCTGCCTACTGGAGCAGGCTCAGGTTGTTCCTCCTGCGAGTCACGCTCTGCCTGTGATGGCCTTGGCAATGGTGGGGGGCTGTTTGGCCCAGGCCTATGCTGGTCCTGCTGCAGCTGTTTTTGCAGGATCATATTATGTAGCATAGCACATACCATGACAATTTGGGTACATGTAGTTGGTGAGTACTGCAAGGCTCCACCAGATGTGTCCAGGCACCGGAATCGTGACTTGAGCAGCCCAAACACACGCGCGATTACATTTCGTGTTTGTGCATGTGCCTCATTATGGCGTTCCTGTTCAGGTGTGTGTGCATTTCTGATGGGTGTCATCAGCCACGGCTCCAGTGCATAGCCAGCACCCCCCACTAAGTGACCATGTGGGATGTCCCCATTGGCAAATGTCTGGTACAGCTGCATCAGATGCCAGATATGGGAATCATGGTAGCTTCCAGGGCAGCCAGCACACACATTCAATATTATGCCCTGGGCATCACACATGACCTGGCAGTTGATGGAGGGGAAGCCCTTGCGGTTGAAGTAGACAGTACCCCGCTCACCGGCTGGTGCTTTGATGCATATGTGCATGCAGTCTATTGCACCCACTACCTCAGGGTATTCTGCTATTTGCTGGAAGAGACGCATATTGCTAGCCAATTCCTCACGGGAATTGGGGAAATATACATGATCACCGACATGTGCTGACATGGTATCCAGGATCTGATGCAGTACCCTGGATGCTGATGCCTGTGATATCTCCATCATATCACCAGTTGGTCACTGGAAGGTACCTGTTGCTAATATTCTTAAGCCAACACATACCTTAGTTTCCACTGGAATGGATTCCCCTCTGTTGGTTTTGTGTGTGAGGCGTGACCTGCACAGCTCAACAATTTGCTGCAAGAGGTCTCTGTCCACTCTATAGCGCTCCACTATCTCCAGCTTATGTAGCCCCTGGTAGGTAACCCTGGGCCTGTACACTCTTCTCCGTCTCCTCACTGTGGGTTGTCCAGCAGCATTTGCATTATCACCACCCTCAGCATGTTGCATATGTCGCCTTATAACAGCAATGGCAGCCCCTAACATTTTTTGTCTCAGTGAAGCTTTTTCAGTTTTCACTTCTATTAGCTTACTGCAGTATTGCAGTGTCTCTTAAGAGAAACATAATGGACTGTTGTTTGCAGAGTTTTAAGTGCTGGGCTGGGCTGGGCTTGTGTTCTGCCTGGGTAATTGCCTGTTCTGATTGTTTTCACCTGCTTGCTCTGCTAGTACTCCCTGGTAACTTCCCACTATTTGGTGTGCTTCCTTTTTCCTTTCTATTTCCTCAGGGGGAGGAGCGCCGCGCACACAAGTGCAAACACGTGCACAGCAGCCAACACGCGCACGCACACATGCTTACATGGACTAAACCTTGCTTATTTTTGTTAAAACACGTACACACCAGTGCAAACGTGCTTACAACTGTCTACACAGCCTTACATATGCTTACTCAAGCCTACACGCGTGCACACATGGTTACACGCACGCACACTGTCTTACTCGGGTTTACTGGCGCGCACACGCACGCATGCAGGCTCAGCAAGAAACTTTGGTGTTATCCACGGCATACACCTTCGATTTCTTGACTTTACCTGGCCTACCTGTTGACACACCTCTTTCACTATTATGTGAATGTAAGCTGACACATGACACTCTGCTCCAATGAGCTTCACTACTTTCATACATTCCCCCCTCGTGATGTCACCTATCTTCTACTCTGTTACACCCCTTATCCTACTCCTACACTCCACTGACTGTGCTCATTTGCTATGTAAACTTGCGATTCACTATCCTAACTCTCATTTGCATAGGATTGTCTACTAATGCTTAGTTACATCTCTTAGACTGAGCTTCCCCCCTTAGCAACCTCTACTTGGTGGCCATGTTGTCTTCAGCCTGCCATTCCCTTGCATTGTAAATTCTTTTTAGCTATAAAATCCACATTTGTGGATCTTAATTATTAATTTTCTGCTTTTAGGGCGCTGCGTGTTTGCGTGGCGCTGCGCTACGGTTAAACCCCGGAGATCAGGATAAAAAAAAGTTATTTTATTTTTAATTTGCATCCCTTCCCATTGCCAATGGCCATATTTTTTCCATTGGCATGCTTCCTCCTGTACATTCATGCTTTATTTCCAGCTGACACGGCTCCGTTTTGCTATTTGCAGAACCATACTCAGTTATCAACTGAGTACGTTTCTGCAAGCAACACTACTCCTACTCAGACAGGTTCGGGTTTCCTGGATTGCAAATTTACCTCATTTGCATAGCTTTCGCCTGCAATTGAGGTAATTTGCATATCCCAGCCCTGTCCGTGTAGGACTAGTTTAGAGATCTCAGTTGCACGCTCCTACCGGCTGTTCCTGGATCGCTCGACGGACATGTTGGCTGCATGGAGTCTTACTCTACTCTAAGACTCAGTGCAAGCATTTGTGAATCCGGCCCTATGTCTTTTGGGATGATGTATGGCTACATCAGCAGTTGCAGCGTCTGTAAAAGCCTCTTGCAGATTTAGGTTTACAATGGCTGTTGCGACTGGCAACATATTTTAAAGTTTTCCTGTGGTTGAATGCAAACATATAGCTGAATTCACTACTAAGCTGAGTGTGACATCTTTATTATATTCCTGAATTGCTTTGTCATGTTTTTTTTTTACTTCATTAGCTTGCAACATGCCTCATCACATAGCCATTAGAATATAGCTTACCCTTGTTTTCAAGCCAGCCATGCCATGTTTACTGTATCTTGGATTACATACATCCTAGTAATAGCTGCTTGCAATGCACTGCAGCTTAGAGGGACAAGCAGGTGTGAATCTAAACTATTGTCTTTTTAAATATCTCTCACAACATGCACTGTATTGATGTGATAGGGAAAAAAACCCTTAATCAGACATAATTACTGATCTCCACAACAATCCTCTACCTGTTTGACACTCATTGTGCTTATGAAGAGGAGACTCTAAATTACAGCTCTTTTAATTACTGAAGTACAATCATGTGATATCGTTAAATTGAATCTTAAACCTACATAAACCAATAGGTACCACCAGTTTATTAAATGTTATGAAAAACACTGCCTTATCATTCAGTATCTTTAACAAAAAGGATTCAATTTAAAATTATTATTCAGCTCAGGGGTGAAAGAGCCTTCATTCTATTATCACTAAACATTTTTTTTATTAAAATGTTAATTCCATGATCCTCTTCACATATGAACTAGTAATCCATTCTCTTTAAAGTTATACTTCCAGCATGCATCAGTTTTATTTGATTAAGGATTACAGTCAAATATTCAACAATTCTCACCAATAAAGTTCTGTTCGACTTGACTACATAAAATATTGCAAATTTCTATGTGACCAAGTACACTACCGGCCAGATTCCAAAAGTCTTGCTCACATAAATTGGCCCCTTTCCTTTTATAACTTTTTAAGGGACAATATTGGCAACACACCTAATACTGTTTTTAACAGGAATTTGAATATAAAGACTAGGACTGAGTTCAGCAAAAGATTCTGCCCCATGTATGTGGAGAGACCATATGTTAATGATGGTCCTTATGTTACTGACCCATCTTTGGACAGAACAATACCTTGCTCAAGGCATTATGACCGTAAGACCAGTGACACACTGTACCATACACGCTGCCTTTTGTGTGATATCTTATAAATCTGAAAGACAATGTGCTAAATGCATTTGTGAAGATTTATATGATCTCAAAAGGGAAGATCTGAACAATGCCCTGTACAGACATACAAGGGTGTATAATCATTTTACGAATTTTTCATTTTTCATATTGGATAAGGCTCAAATTAACATTACAGATGTTCCCTGGGAAACCAGACTTGAATATTGAGAGATACTCTGGCTACTAAGCTTGATATCAACAGTACTACCAGGGTTAAATGATAAGTTATCTGTAAACAACCTTTTAAAGCCCAGGGCTGCTAAATTATAAACAAGTTTTGATGTGCACATTATATTGATTTAATATTATTATTTTTTAAGTTTGTAAGTTCTTTATTATATATCAGCTGTGTGAGGTCATTGTGTAGTTCACTTGTTGTTTTATATGTAAATATTTAAACATTAAACATTAAAAGTTTAGCATTATAAGTATTGTTAAGGTTTTGATATACATTTAATGTGCATTACCCTTATATTATATAGCATTTTATCATGCGTGTAAGAGGGATATAGTTTGTTTGGCGCTATGAAGCGTATGAGTGGTTCATCTTGGCACATGATATCAACATGTGATTTACTTTTTGTATTTAAGCAGAATTTCCCAATGTTTATTAATTTCTGAAGAAGTTCCAAATAAGAGGGGATGAAAGTTCTCAGACATTTTTAATCATTCACATCTGCACAAGAACATTCCAAGTGTGTGTGCTATTTGGTTTTTACCTACTAGCAACCTTATCAAAAGAGCAGAACATGAAAATGTTCATAATTTAGGATGAAGGACTACACATCACATGACAAAAGTTCTTGTAAGCTTTCATTAAACATTTAGTACAAAGTGTCAGATGTACTATACCCATGGGTAACCTATCCAGGTAGTTGAGGGCAAGTCTCCTGCCAAGGCCGTTGGAAGGGAAAGGCCACATAGAGCCTTTATAACCTGAACAAATGCCAAAAGATAAGATTGCAGATCTGTAGAAGGATTACAAAAGCTACTTTATCACCCACAACGTTTGTGGCCCTTTTACAGATCTGCAGTCTTATCTTTTGGCATTTGTGCAGTCTATTGAGGCTCTGTGTTGCCCCTCCCTTCCAACAATCTTGGCACAATCACTGATCTACCAATCCACCAGTATTATCTGTCAAACTAATGTCCTCCAGATCTGCTATCATTACAGTCTGAAGACATTTTAGGTTCTAGAGTTTTTGTTTTTGACAGAAAATCTTTCATTGTGGTATAACGGAAATTAGAAGGGTTACATAATACATGAATATGACATCAACAAACCTTTGATTATATGTGGAAAGGGTGGGCAGAATTTAGAAAGGCACCATGAAACCATGCTTTACCCTTCATAGTTACCATTTAAAAACCATGAAGAGAAGTAACATTACAGTGGGCTGTCTCTGTAAATGCTAATGAGGAATTTTGAGGGAGAGGTCTATGCAGATTAGTTAAGTTCTCTTCCCAGAAAAGCCTTCAGTAAGACATTTACGCACCTGAAATATTTAGAAATAATCTTTATATTGTGCCATAAAGGCACTTGAATCAAACCCTGTGATAGAAACACTCACAAACAACTCTTTAGTAGACATTATTCATCTACACTGTCACAATTTGTCAGGAACATTGTTATATATTACCTTAACTCTTAAAAATAAATAAATAAATACATAAAGTGTGTGGGGGGAGGGGTTCCAAACATTATACCCCCAGAGAGATCCTTAGTCCTCTATACTAACTGAGGAGGGTTTGTAATATCTGGCATTATTCACTACCTACAATGGTCCATAAGTTACAAGTGACAGGACATGTATAAGGGGCAACATCAGAAACATTCTGTAAAACCAGGCAAAGTTGAGAGGGATGAGGGTATGTTCAAATGGTAGGGCAATTTTCTAAAATACAGCCATCCTAAGGCTTTCAGGAAAAGTCAGGAGGAATGCTAGAAGACAACAGGAAGAAGTTTTAAAGTATTAGAGTAACGCAAAAAGCTGATAAGGCAACACCTGGACTTTATGAACAATAAGAAGATTGAAACTGGAATGTACTACATCACAGAGTGAACATAAGTATCCTTTATTTATTACTGCAGGAACAAAAATAAGTACATACATCATCAGGGACGTTCTGTCAACTCAGGTATAGGAAACAGGTATGTTGGTGTACCTGAGTGTGTGTGTGTGTGTGTGTGTGTGTGTGTGTGTGTGTGTGTGTGTGTGTGTGTGTGTGTGTGAGTGTGTATAGGAAAGTAAATCAGGAGTGCCTCTGCTAATACAATTCATGAACTGCTTGAGAAGCTTACTGTAAGAGTCTGATGATTTGCACTGACAGTAATTACAAGTAATTCATACGCATACAAATTGGGTCTATATCATATGTTCGAAGTTTTATAACTTCAAACATTAAAATATCGAATTTAAATGTTCGAAGTTATAAAACATTGAACATATGTAAAAAAAAAAAAAAAAACCCCAAAACTAATGGCTGTAGGCAGGGGGGCAAGCCCCCCTACACCCCCCCACCCCCCACTCTTTAAATATGCCAACTCTGAAATCACACTACAGTGCAGTAAGGGACATCTTCCTTTACCACACTATAGTGCGGTCTCAAAGTTGGTATATTTAAAGAGTGGGGGGTGTGAGGGGTGCAGCCCCTCACGTGGCTGGTGCAGGGAGGCTTGCCCCCCTGACTACACTAGTCAGGTAAGTTCAGTTTGTTTTTTTTTTATTATTATTATATGTTCGATGTATGAAACTTTTAAATTTGATTATTTAACGTTTGAAGTTTTCAAACTTCGAACATATAATATAGACCCTGCAAATTAGCTCATTGTGGCTAACCATACCTCTGAACTGTCCAGATTTTCACATAATTTCCAGGTTTTTACTTCATATTTTTAATCTCTTTCTCATAAATGTGTGATTTTCTGGAAAATCATTGAGGATTGAGATCACTAAATAATGACAGACATTTGGATTTTAGGCTTCTTATACTTCAGAAAATGCATGCTAGCATGACATCTTTTATTCTAGCAACTTTCTATGTTTATAAGAACAATTTGTACCTATATTTAGGCCTTTGTCCCTCCATTATTTTTTGGCTTTGTCCAGATTTCTTCTACTAAGAGGTCGAGAGGTATGTGGCTAACATGTCTCTAAATCACATTTTACATGATCACTGAAACAGTCCCTTTTGGCCTATGATAGTGTTCTTTGTAAATCTGAAAGGAATTCTTAACATGTGCAATTTCAGCTGAGATGGTTTCTCTGTGACTTCCCTGCAGATCGCTTTTACCCATTTGGATATACCCAAATAAACACAAATAAATTAATAATGATAATAATAATAATAATAATAATAATAATAATAATAATTAGTAAAAGAACAATTATCAGAAGTTCACTTACTCAGTAAAATATACTACCATATATGCGTAATGATAGCAGATCTGGAGGACATTAGTTTGACAGACAATGCATTACTAAACAAATACAATGTTAAGTAATTAATGCACCTAATTGTGAAAGTATGCATCTCATAATAGCTGATAAATAAAGGATTAAAAATAAATATTGGTTATTTCTTATAGCTGAAGTACTTTTTTTCTTTAATTTTGGGGGTTTCTATTTATGCCTGAAGATCCCTCATTAAAATTAATCTACATAGTTTTCAATAGAAATCATTTACTCCAGAGATGAGACTCAGCTGAACCATGCAAAAAGGAAAAAATTTAAATGTTGAAGTGAAAATGGGAGAGAATATAGTGTTGTTATTGTGCACTAAAGCAGTTCAATGTTTCATATTTTGCACATAAAGTTTAATTTATTGCTTAACAAATCTGCTCATGTATAGCATCTGATCTCAGTTTGTCATTATGGAAGTTTCAAGTCTATAATTTTTCATCAATATACTTTGTATAAATTAGAATAAACAATTACATGCAAGAAAAAGCAAGTGCTGTTGCATTCGACCCATTGTGGTGTATGAATTCATTATTTCATACATTTTAATATATTGCTCTTTTAAACTACTCAGCAAATATTTAAATTCATTCAAGATATTTGAAGTTTATGTTCTGTCCACTTTTTTACTTCTTGAATTATTTTTTTCTAATATATCTGCATATTCTGTGTATCTCTTATTTGTCCCGGTCCCCTTCAATAAACACCACACCGAATGACATTTGATGACCTTTATTAAAACTTCTATAACATAGCTCTGACCACCAAAATTTATTAATTACAACTAGACATAATATAGTTGATTCTAAACACAGCATTAACATCCCTGTAATGTTAATCAGGACAGCGTACCTACTCATTCTGCCCCAGTAAGCAACGTCCATACCTTTGCTCACTTACTTTACTTATGAAGCAGTGTCCAAGACTCAGTTCATATCCCATTTATTGAATTACCCATCTAACCAAATAATTCAGGAAGACATGACCTTACTCATCCTGACCCAGTAAGCAGCATCCATACCTCTACTTGCTTACTTTACTTATGAAGCAGCGTCCCATCTCACTTCATATACCATTTATTGAATTACCTTCCACTAAATAAGCAGCATCCTTACCTCAGCTTACTTATTGATTCAGCAAGCTTCCTCCAGCTGCTCATTTTCCTTTCCCCAGATCCTTGAAATGAACATCCAGACACCAGAGGGGGAACAGAAGAGGACAAGCCTGTCCTTCTCTGCCAACCAGCCTGACCAGGCTGTCCCCCCCCCCCCACCCAGAATTATTCAACCAACCACTTCTCATACAGGGAAGGGTTAAGCCAAGCATCATTTGGTGTACCCATCAACTGTAAAGCACTTTAGATCCTGTCATCAACCCCATGCCTTGCCATACCAGCAGTGAAACACACCTTAATGAAACTAAATAAAGTAGGATTACCCATAACCCCACTGTATCACTGGAACATCCACTCCAAGAGAATACATGCCCTTTTAAACTGCTTCCTTCAAGTCACTAATCATGGCTCAATCTGTACGGAATGACAACCTATAGCTGTAACAAATGCCACAAAAACTACAACCCCTTGAACTCAAATCTGCACCCTGTCAAAGAAAACCCTTAGTCAGTCTCAAACCCATGACCCTATCAACTATAGCATATCACCTTAGCCCACCAAACTACCCAACTCTGGATGTGCAGTAACCCGATTACTGTAGAGAATAGTCTAACTCCAAAACTTTAATGACCTAACAGTAAGTAACAGAAACCAGAACCCCTTGACCTAGTTCCTGGAAACTCGCCTATACCCAGCAAGCAAATACTGTACGTGTCCAACCTTAAACACCCCTAATTCATTCATTACCAAATGGCATCAGGACTAGAATCCAAGCCACCCCACTCAGAAACTCATCCCCCCTTCACTCACTTCTTCCTATCAACTGTCCTAGCTAGAACACCCAAACTATTAACCATCCTTAACCACTGCTTGTCCCTGGCCTTTCCCCTTGAAGATTCTCTTCCCCTATGTTACCTCTACCTGTAGTAAGGAATTAAAACCTGACCTATGGCTGCAATATCCTGCAACCAAGCTTCCCTTAAAGCTTCTAGCTCCTGTGTAAGCAATGTACTTAGTTTCTAAAATTACCCCAAATCAACCAACTACCTGCCATGCTTCCTAAAGCCCTACCTACAAAACTCACCCAAACCACAAGTGAAATGATCCTTGTGCTACTCTGTAAAACCTTAACCTATTAGTGACATTAACACTACCCATGCAAGGAACAAGTTTGTCACCTCAAAGCTACCACCCATTAGGAACAAACTCCAGCATCCTGTCAAGCAAAATATGTCATTGCCCTTCCCCCAAATACGGTTTTACAACTGGATGAGTAACTATAATCCCCCAAGGTTCCAACCTCCTGAAAGCAAGGGTTGGACTCAGCTGGCTTGCAAAGAAGAGAAATGTAGGTCTAAAATAAAACCCATTTGAATCCAATAAAATATGCCACACATACCCACCACCTCCTGTCAAACCCTCAATGTACTCCATACATCCTGCCTTACCATAACTGAAACCAACCCCTTTCCTGTCTACCTTATGTTATCTGCCATAAGCCCACACCGAACTCTAATCGTCTGCCAAGGTCTACCCCTAGTAAATTAACCCACTGCCACCATGGTAAGCTATCAAGTAATTAACATCTACCCAAGCAACCTCTTAAACTAACCGACATGCAACTAACGCATAACTCCCCAAAACCAAATTCGAACGATAACCATGCCCCATCTATCTATCCCTTACCAAACTGTTATGAATGACCATAAATTCACCCCAGAAATTCCCATGCCCCTCTGTGGACAGAAAGAACCGTATGTGGACTAAGAGATTGGACTTAGCTAACCTTGCAACAAACATTCCAACCATTACACTCATAGTTTCTTAAGCTCCTAAGACTGTTGTGATTCTAGCCAACCTGCCAACAAACTCTCCAATGCCAGCACCACCCCTGTATTACCTTGACACAAACATACCACCCTCTGCAACCCAATTGTGTCCAACTCCAACTAACAAAATCCATACAAGAAGAATGCGTTACCTTTCAAAGTCATGTCAAGAGGACACTGACCACTACTCACTCAGCGCACACCCATCTCTGATGGCATTATGCACCACACACGCCAATGGGACTCCATTGACATAGCTTCCATCATCTTTTGAATCCGCTTCCTTCTAATCAACTGATGCCCTCTCAAATTCCATACCTCCACGATCTGGAAAAGAAAAAACAATTAATCACCTTGCCTTTGCCCAATGACCATGTCTATGTGGCAAACGTTATCACTATGACCCCCACCTACTTTAATATCTCTGCAAGTTATCTTACAGAATAAAAACTCTACATGGAAAAATGTAAAGTTTAAAGAATGCATAAATAAACTAAATTCCATTCCATCTGCACCCTCAGGGCAGAAGTGTCCACACGTTGCAACTCCAAGATAAACAAAAGTGGGACAAAGGATCAACATAGAGACAACGTTAAGACCCTGCCTGTACAAACCTAGGAATCTGATAGAACAGGCTTCCCACTAACATGAAACCCCTAAAGAGCATGCCATCTGAAAGTCAATTGTCTACTATTATTTCCTAACTTCCATCTGTAATGATTTGCCCCTGATTCTCCAGTCACAATTCAACCAACCTAAATGAGGCAAAATCTGGACACTCTGTAAAATCTGTAATCAAAACACCCACCTCAGACCCTGCTGTCCTAACTCCCACCTCTTAGACCCAAAATTCTGGACAATGCCATGAATAAAAGGTGGGATAATGGCCCAAAATATGGTCACTTGTAAATATGGTCTTAATACATACCGAATAAAACTGCTTGCCTGCCATACCATACTATCTCCTAACCTCAATAAAAGCATGATTTAAACAGGTAGTAGGCCAGCCTACCACACCACACTTTAGTACGAGTAACCCTACTGTACTCTGGTTTGCTTCAGCTACTAAATTAGATACAAAAAGCAAACCCCAGCTGCATCCTATCATATCGGCTACCAAATTACCAATTTACCTTATTATAACAGCCTTCATCAAAGTTTTTTTTTTTTTAATAGTAACTGTCAATGCTACGTGTGCATGCGCGGTAGCAACCTCTTCCCCCCACAGAACTCGCAACCTGCGAAATGGCCATAGTGGCTCCCTCTAGCCAACAAATCTCCACAGAAATACACCGAGACAAGGAAAGACACCCCAGACCCCCACGAATAGATGGAAAGGAGGGGTATAACTCTTGCAAGGCCCAAACAAACTGGCAGCTTCCATGCCAAGAGCAAAGTCACTTGGTTGTGTTTTTTTTTTATAAATTCCCTCAATAACAGTATGCAATTACAAATGGCTGTTGCCCTACCATAATGGGGGATTGTGACTGCCTGCAAAGCTCTATCATGACTCTACAACCGCAACGCAGAGAAGGAACTACTCCTGGCCACATGCAACTGTCCAGCAATAAAGGTAAGGAGCTCAAAGACCAAACACCCCTTAAAGAAACCTTAGCTCACAAGTGCCACTAACAGGAGGCACTACCTGCAAAACTCTAATCCACCAACGAATGCAAAACCCCACGGACACCATAACATTGTACGGCCTGTCACCACAACTGCCTCCCAGGAGAACTGGCCTTTACCAACCCAAGTGAAGGAAGCAGTAGCTACTGCCCTCACTATGTCTATTTTAAACACATTTTATTTATGTATTTATTGGCATTTAATCATTCCAAATCCAAATGCATATCACAATATAAAGTAATAAATAGAGTAACCATGAACACTGCCCTAAATCTGAATAAAACAACAAAACATACCGACCATCCCCTACTCTTGAGCCCACCCCAGGAGAAATAAATACAGAACTACATACCTACAGACCACCTGTCACCAACCAGCACCCAGAGGCGTACCTTACTCCTGACATATCTGCAGGTCATCATGGGCGCACCCTGCCCTTAGCAAGTTCAAGCCAAAATGTGATTGATTACCCAGCTACACTTGTCTAAACCCCTTAAGCCCCTCCCCATCCTTATCTCATTTCCTCCCAATCATCCCTCTCTCCATTTAACCCTTTCACCTCCCCAACCCACTTAACTTCCACTAATATATCAATCTAGCCCCTCTTGAAGATGTCCCGGGACAACTTGGTTTGTTGCCAAACCTCATTAGTTGTCTAAAGTATCTAAATATTTCATTCCTTTCTTTCTAAAGTTTATGATTGAAGACATGAAATTATGCTATGACATCAGAAAATATTGGAATTGTTAAGGATCTGATCTTGCTGGAAGTGTAATTACAAGTTTGTGATAGGATGATTCCATTTGTTAGTCATATAATCGATTTGTACCAAGTCAACTGACTGGGGTAAACATTGCCTCATACTAGTCTTCATTTAATCTGTCATGTTTAGCACAGTAATAGAATGCATTGTAAGGTAGTTCATGCATTTCCTGCTAGTGTTTAACCCACTATATTGCAGATTAAAATAATTTCTTAATGTATAAAGAGTAAGAAATGTGCATAAGTGAAAAACTATTTTTATTTCAGTCTGCATCAAATGAGTTAATGCAGACATCCATAAAAAATAGTCTGCTGTAAACAAACAGACAAAAACAAGTTTTGTAAGCAGATCTATTTTAATCATAAAATTGCACTAAAAATAGACTGTTTTACTGGATTTTTTTGTGCTGAATATGAAAGGTTCTGATGCATTTGTAGACGTAACCAAATTTCTTCACTTTGCTTACCTTACTACCGATACACATTCTATACATATTTATATATGTTTTTGAACATCATGTTGAATGTTTAATTACTTTAATTTTTACTGTACCTGTAAATGGTTTGCAGTTGATGCTGAAAGCTTGAACCATGAAAAGCCAGAAAAGAAACTCCCAGCAATGAAAATCAAAGCATATCATAGCGATTCTGCTTTCCTCTGAGAACAGTAAGCATAGGACTAAAACTGATGTTACTGGACTGGACCACACTGTTCTTATAGTAACATTAATCTAGCTGAAGAGAAATCCCACCTAAAATAACAAAATACTCCTAGTTTGTTTGTGCCTGTACTGGGTCTGTCCATGATAAGCATAATATAGGGAGTTTATTGCCTTTACAAATATTTTCCTCAAAAATATTTTGATTCAGAAAATGATTACAGTGCATGAAATGTTAAAGCATAAACTTTTAACAATGCAGAACCATAAAAATATTTTCCATTCAATCCTTTCATAATTGATCATTTCAAGTGCCGTCTTTGCCACTTATGAAGGTTGGCAATTATTTTTTTCATCTTTTGATTGGTTCTTCCTTTAGATCTTATGCCATTTTATGTCATGTGTATGTATTTAGACTCCGAGCATCATCAAAAGAAACAAATAAAAGATATATAAAAATAGACATAAAACTTTAATATCAGAGTTTCTGGGGGGGGGGGGGTTCTAATTGTCATCCAGTTTAGTCTACATGCACAATTTTCTCCTAGACAACAAACTTCCTGAGTTTTATGTACCAGTGCCCTGAGGTATAACATGTTGGTCTGCAAATGATTAGTCCTGATCACTGCTTACCCTAGCAAACAAAATGTAAGAAAGTAAGTAAATGGATAAAAAAAGGCTTTTGTTATCATTCCTTCCTTTTAGTCATAGATTTAGAGTCACAATATTTACTTTTTGGCCGCTTCATGAACTATCTCTTTCATGTTTGAAAAGACATATATTCTTTGGACATTTTAAAAAACTGAACCTTATATATCACAGCTGACTGACTCTATCACTTTGGGCTTAAACTTTGTTTGTTGCAAGATGCATAGTAGCTTATTACATCTGACACAGATTCATAAGCAGGCTGCCTCAGGGAAAACAAAACTCTACAAGGACAAGACCTTGCACTGGTAGTTTAGAGCAACAGATCCAGCAAACATTATCATATGTCTAATGGGACAGTCTGATACAGCATAGTGCAAACCATCCAAGATAGTTCCTAATCAGAAGTGAGAAGGAATTAATGACCACTTCCTTACCTATGAGAAGTAATGTGGGGCTACAAAAGAAATTTAGTAAATCTTGAAAATCACTGCAATGCCATTAAATCACTTTTACTGGTGGAATGAATGGCTACAAAAGGCAAATTCAAACCAAAGATAACAGCTTAGTAACAACAACTCAAGACTGCAGGCTACATACATGGGGGGTTAGAAATTCTATATCTGGTGTGTATGGTGGGAGGGGTTGGTGCAATGGCTTAGGTCTTTACTGCAGAGATAAAGGGTATAGAGTTTAATTTTGACTTCTGGTTATTGGCTAGGCATATAATGGTCTGCAGAGTGAGTCTAGTATGTGTCTGTGAACATATGAAGTAAGATGGAGATATATACTAATGTAGGTGCTGTAGTACTGACCTAGAAACAGTTGCACATCTTGTTGGTGATTGTGATGTACTCATGTCTGAGGGTCTGTACACTGAAAGGCACAATAATGTGCCAGGACTCTCACACCAGGACATGTGTAAACACATCAACTTAGATAGCCCCAGAGCACTGGAAACATGAATTACAAAACAATTCTGGAAACTGAAGACCTGATCACACAGCATCATCCAATGTCAGAAGTAATGCAAGTAGAAGCAATAAAATCAAATATTGTATTTAATGGAAAAAAGGTACAAAATCAGCATTAATCACAGAAATAGTTGCATGAAGCAGTTATGTTTATCCTCAGTTGATAGAACTGCGTTTGACCAAAAGTTCAATGGTTGAAATAACATGATTGAAAAGCAATTTGACTGAAAATCCAGTTGACTTATCCTCATTTTATTGAAATATAAATGACAGAAAAATGTACAAATGCATGTGAGTGCAAAAGATTATCTGTGGTTTGGCAGTGCCTGCTTCATGTCACACCCCCAAATTTATTTTTGTGATCCACTGTGTATGGTGTTCTTTTCTTTTCTCCCTGGTCATGTGTCAATGAAGTTAGTATTTATAATTAAGGGGATGGCAATGCCACCACTATTCCACAGCTTTCTATCATTTGTTTCTCACTGAACGTATATCACATTTGGATGGACAGTGTAACTTTTTTCATCTGTCCATCTTGACGGTGCTATACTTTTTAACACTTGCAGTTCAATGTCTTGTTTAATATGACAAATAGATTATTGCTAGAGATTGCTAAGTGCAAGGCTGGCACCATGCATAGACCTACCGAGCTGCGTTTGTAGGTACATCTCTTCATATATATTTATTTATTTATTTTTAGAGCAATGAAATATAGTCCTTCTTTGCTACATTGCATTTATTCATAGGTTCATAGGTAGGTACTAGGCTACTGGCCCTGGGGCCTATATAAGCCTAGCCAAATGTACCCTGGCTTTTGCCACCCAAGAAAACTATTTTCCTGTGCCACTGTCGAGCAGAGCCACAGAAGTGATCCCCGGAGTGAATTTCCTATCTCCCATCCAATCATCAAGATTTTTCTTGAAGAGTGCTAATGAGGAGCTTTGTTTGATATAGATAGGTAGTTTGTTCCAGAGTATGGGAAGTCTCTGGGACAGGAATCTATCCCTCCAGCATGTTCTGTTTATTGTGGTGATGAGGTTTAGGTCCCTAGAGCGTGTAGCTCGTAGGGATTGGGATTTCTTTAAGTGGAGCATGTCTAAAAGCTCTGGGTTTAACATAGATTTGTGTGTTAGGCAGAGCTCGCCTCTGAGTAGGCGATATGCAACAGAGTAAAGCTGCAGTTTTTTGAGACGGTCTGCATAGGGCATCTCTTTGAGGCCAGTAATCCTCTTTGTGAGGTGTTTCTATGGCCTTTCCAGTTGTTGTAGATGTCTTGTGAGGTATATACCAAAAGGGGCATTGTACTCTATAATGGGTCTAATGAGTGACGAGTAGAGGGGAACAATGACCTCTTTTTTCCTGGATGAGAAACCTTTTGTGATGAGGTGTGCCACATAGAAGGATTTCCTGACTACTGTGGCGATGTGATTATCAAAGGAGAGACTACTGTCCACCTGTGTCCCAAGGTCTCTTATCACACTTTCGGTGTTAAGTAGACTACCACCTATGTGGTAGTTCATGGGTACTGAGTGTTTACCAAAAGGGATGACAATGCACTTTTTGGCATTGAGCTTGAGGCCATGGTTTTGACACCAGGCATCTGTCTCAGCGAGGCCCTTTTGTAGGATGTCCACATCTTTTGGAGTTTTGATTATGGCTCCTAGTTTGCAGTCATCTGCGAACTTCATTAGCCAAAGACCTTCTGTGTTGGCCTGTACTTCAGAGAAGTAGATACCAAACAGGAGAGGACCCAGGACTGAACCTTGTGGTACTCCACTTGTCACTGGTCTGAAGTTGGATTTGGAGTCTGCTACTTTCACAGTGTGGGTTCTGTCAGTGAGCCAGTTGGCAACCCATCTTGTGACATAGGGATTTATACCTAGTTTAGTGAGTTTATCTATAATTCCAGAGTGGGGGATGGTGTCAAAAGCCTTGGTGGGATCTAGATAGGCTGTGTGAACCACCTTACCCACATCTACGGCTTTGGTGACTGCTTCAAAGAAGTCTATCAGGTTTAGTAGACATGATCTGCCTTTTACAAACCCAAACTGGGTGGGGTCCTGAGTTTGGAAATTACCAATGTCATTGTTTATAAGTTCCATGATGATACACTCCATATCCTTGGAGACCAGGCTCGTTAGACTAATGGGGCGGTAGTTTCCTGGGTCTGTGTTGGCTCCCCCTTTGTGGAGTGGGATAACTGTTGCTGTGCACCATTCAGTGGGCACATAGCCTGAGGTGAGGCTATGATTGAACTTGGTACTTAGGTGGGGTGCCAGCTCATTCTGTAGTTCATGTAGAACACAGCCTGGGATGTCGTCAGGTCCCATGGATGCTGTGTTCTTGGCTTTGGATAGTGTGTTTTTTACCTGTGCAGCCATGATTACAGGAACTTTTCATTCTTCTGGTATAGAGATGGGCCCTTTAGGGGATGACAGAGGGGTAAAGTTAGCACTGAACCTATCTGCCAGGATGTTGGCAATATCAGTTGGTTCTGTATATTTAGTGCCATTGTGCTGTAACTCAGAGCAGATCTGAGTGTTGCCGTTGAGATTCTTGACATAGCTATAGAATGCTTTGTGGTTGTCTTTAGAGTCAGTGGCAATTTTGTTTTCATAACTAGCTTTGGAGGATTTTATGAGGGATCTCAGCTTCTTACTGAGGCTGACAAGGGAGTTTTTCCAATCATGGGATTTTACTCTTTTTTGCAGCAGTTTCTTTCTTCTGTTGTAGAGTTTGTTTATGGCAGGGGACCACCAGATTGGCTTCCTTTTTTTGGAGGATAGCATCTTGGTTCTGTTAGGGATTGCACAATTCATGCACTCGTGTAAGTGCTTATAAAGTGCATTTGTGTAGGATTCAGCAGTCATACCTCTATTGTCCATCAGCATGGGTGTCATGAACTTTGCCATTTCTGTCTTAAGAAGCGTGAAGTTGACTTTGGAGAAATTTTTTACTGTGGTTTCTCTAATGGGAGGTGGGGAGGGATGTGGTTGTCTAGGGTGATTAGCTTGTGGTTGGATCTGACCAACGAGAATTGACCTCTGGAGTGGAGCACCGGTTGCCCATGTTGGTAATAACCAAGTCTAGGATATTGCTGCCCCTGGTGGGGGTGTGGATAAGTTAATCCATGGCATTGGAATTTATGAATTCCAGAAAACATTGAGCACAAGAGTTGGTACATGAGTAGTTTTCCCAGTTAATGGTAGGGTAGTTGAAATCACCCATTATTAGGGTGTTAGGTTGTACTCTAATATTTTCCAGTGTATTAAGAAATGAGGAGTGGGATTCCTGGGGCATGGTGGGGGATCTGTAGCAAGCTACAATTTGGATTGTGGTCTTGCCCAGAGTTAGTTGCACTTGGATAATTTCGGATGCATTATGCTGAGCAACTAGCCTGGAGGCGTGGATATCCTTAATGAATATGGACATGCCTCCGCCTTTAGTGTTTCGGTCCAGGTTAGATGGCCGAAAGGTGTGGTATGAATTATAGCCTGGTAATGTAGGGGTACTCTCTGGGGCCTTGAACCAGGTCTCTGTCACTGCACAGATGTCGATGTTCTCCATTTTAAGGAGTGCCTCGAGAGAGTGCATTTTGAGGTTTAGACTTTATTTTATTTTTATTTATTTATTTTATTTTATTTTTATTTTACATTTGTTAACAGGGCTAGTCCAACTTGCATCATGTCCATTTTTCAGTAGAGGCCCGGGGAGATAAGCTCCACATTAAGTAAATAATACAGATCAGCATAAAAGAAAAAAAGAAGAATTTTCAAATAAGAACTTAATATTGAGAGAAGTGAGTACAGAGTTTATGACAGGAGTACAGTACTATAGAGAAAGAGAGTACAGAGTTTAGCACATCAGTACAGTACTGTCGATACAAAGTCTAACACAGAAATACAGTCCAATTTACATAGTAAAGGGTATGACATTAGTGAGTACAGAGTTTAATACAGCAATATAGTACTATTTGCATGGTACAGGGTATCATATTCAACATACTGTATGTTAGGAATGAAGGCACAGATTTAAAAAGTGAATTCAGGTAGTCTTAAAGTATAACTTAATGCACAAGAGAGTTTGTGTATATGCATTTAAAACCGAATGTTATACTCATAGTAAAACGATAGTTAGTTTGTATACAGATGGTAGAGTTTTGCTAATAGCAGAATGAGTATACAAAGATCAAATACAGTGATATTTCCCTGGGAGTAGGAAAGTAAAAAAGGGGGGTTAAGTGAAAGATTACTCATTCCACACTATGGGTTTTGGGTGCAAGGTATACAGTGATGTTGTACTGGTGAGTATCAGTCAGGGTTAGTACAAGGGCATAGCCATTGTGTTTTTAGGAATATTTTTAGTTGCTTTTTGTAGAGTGGTAATGATGACTGAGATGCAGGTATGCTGGGAAGCCTATTCCAAGTCTTCTCCACAGAATTTGAGAAAAGAGAATCACCTGCTCTGTTGTGGGATTTCTGGATGGTGACCAGTAGTTTATTTGCTGAGCGAAGAGTAGTAAGATTAGAGTAGGAAGAGAAGAGGCTACTGAGAATAGGAGTATTACTAGGATGGTGTAGAATCTTATGCGTAATGGTGAGTTGTTGAAACTCTAGCTTATTTTGCATTTCTAGCCATTCTAGCTGTTTGAGATTTTGACAATGGTGAGTTCTAAATGGGGAGCCAGTAGCAAATCTGGCAATATTGTTATAGGAAGTGGTTAGCTTATTAAGGTTACTTTTGGAAGATTAGTATAAATGGGGGAGGCATAGAGGAGAGTAGAGATCAGATGGGTCTGGGCAATGGTAGATTTGGCTTCAGGGGTAAGGAAAGGTTTTAGCCTATATAAGGAACCATGTTTTCTGTTTACTGTTTCAATAGTAGAGTTGATGTGTGAGTCAAAGTTAAGGTTGTGGTCGATTGTTATACCTAAGAGTTTGGTAGTAGGGTCAGGCGCTATAATTGTACCATTATTGGATGCAATAGTGAAATGTAGTGGAGTGGATTTTAGAGTTGTAGTAAATAGCAATAGTTTGTTTGTTTTTTTGGCATTTAGGAAGAGGCATCGTTGTTGGAACCAGTTTTCCACTAGGTTAAATACTGTTTGGGTGATGGATTGGAGTTCAAAAGCAGTTCGGGCTTTACAAATTAAAGTAGAGTCATCTGCATATTGTATGCAGGTAGCCAGAGGTAGATTTATACTAAGGTCATTTATGAATATAGAGAAAAGTAGCCAAGGATATAGCCTTGAGGGACACCCAGGGTAATAAGGAGATGTTTGGACAGTTGATTGTCCCATAGGACAGCCTGCTGTCTATTATGTAAGTAGGACTTAAAGCATAGTAATGCCTGTGAGTCAAGTGAGAAAGATTTGAGTATGTTAAGAAGTATTTGATGATTAACCATATCAAAAGCTTTGGATAGGTCTAAGAAGAGTGCAGAGGAGAGCATGTTATTATTACGATGATGATTAATACAGTCTGTAAAGGACAGGAGAGCAGTGGTGGTACTATGGAAAGGTCTAAAACCATGCTGACAGTCAGAAAGTAGGTTATTTTGGAAAAGGTGGTTAAGAAGTTGTTGATGGATGCATTTTTCCATGATCTTGGCTAGAGGAGAAAGAAGGGCTATTGGTCAAAAGTTAGAGAGTACAGTTGAGCTACCACCTTTGTGGAGTGGGATAATGTGAGAAATTTTCCAGAGAGAAGGAATGTAACAGTCAGTGAGTGTTCTGTTAATTAGGATAGAAATGGGATAGGCTAGTACTTTAGCTGCAGATTGAAGGTATTCAGCAGGTAGGAGATCAGCTAAGGGAGTGCATGGTTTAAGTTTATGAAGTAAAGTATAGATGAGGGATGTTGAAACAGGTTTAAGTTGAAAGGTTGAGTGTATGCTTGGTAGGGAGGGTGAGAGGATAGAAGTAGTAGGAGGTAAGGTGTTTGCTAAAGATTGGGCTGTTTCAGCAAAGAAGATATTAAAAGCATCAGCAATCTGGTTGGCAGTGTGAAGAGAGAGATCTGATGGGGTTGGTGTTTTGGAGTGGCCTGGGTTTAAAAGTCTATTGATGCCTGACCAGAAGGTTTGTGGCTTTTGTTGTTGCTTTTGCTGAAGTTTAAAATAATAGTTTTTTTTATCCAGAAGTATTGCTTTTTTGGTAGCATTTCTTAGCTGTCTGAAGTATTGACGATCAATTCGGTCTTTAGTATTTCTCCATTTGGACCAGATTTTATTTCTTAATCGGATCTGTTGCCTAGTCTCTTTAGTGAGCCATGGGGCTGCTTTACTTCTAGTTCTTATTGAGTGTGAGGGGGCATGGTATTCCAAGATTTGTAAGAATTTAGAGTTAAAATAGGATACTGCTTCCTCAAGAGGGAGTAGTTTTAAGGGTGACCAGTTACAGGCTTGAAGTTCAGCCTGGAAGTTTGATGGATTGAAATGTTTTTTGTTCCGGATGGCTTTGATGGTAGTTTGGTTTGGGATAAAGGTTTTTTTGTCTAGTTATATAGGTAAGTGAGTGGTCACTGATGTCATCAGGAAGGATACCTACTTTGTAAGAGAGAGGATGGCTGTTAGTTAGGATCCAGTCTAAGGTACTTCCTTTGCCACTGGGTTTATGGATTCTGGTAGGGGAGGTAATTAATTGGGAGTAGCCATAAAGGTTTATATGGGTTGTGGGGTTGTGTGAAGTACAGGTGTTCCAGTCTATATTAAAGTCACCAAGTGCAATGGTTTCCTTTGGGAAGGATGTAGAAAGCCAGCAGAGAATACTTTCTAGGATGCTGATGTTATTGCCTGGAGGTAGGTAAGAGCATATTATATATATATAGATTTATTAGCATTAACCTGGAGCTTGGAGATAAGTATTTAACTATTGTTATTTAAAGGTGGTTGTACTTCTAGTGAAGTAACCTGTAGCATGGATTTGTATAGAATTGCTACCCCACCACCCTTTTTGGATATTCGGTATTTTCTAAGAACATTATATCCCGGAGGAGTTATTTCATTGTCCTTTGCTACTGGCTTGAGCCAGATTTCTGTTAAGCATAAGATATCAAATGAGTGTATATCAAGTAAAGCATGAAGTTGGCTAATTTTATTGTTTGGGCTCCTTATATTGAGATGAGCTATGAGTAGAGAATCTGGTGTTTTGCAGGGAGTGCAGAGTGAGGATGGATGTGGTGGGAGGGGGTTTATAGGGGTAGTGCTATTTGGTCCTGGGTTGAGGTGAATGTCCCCATGAAGGAGAGATAGTTTTTGAGTACTATAAGAAGGTTTTAGAAGTTTGCAGAAGTTATTTTGTGATTTCCTATATTGAAGGTAAGCAAAATGGGCTACTCTGTGATACTTTGGTGTGAGATAGGTTGAGGTAGATGTTATGTTGGAATGGCTGTGGAAGGAAAGCTGACTTAATAGTAATGTTTGTTTTAGGGGTTGGTGAGTTCTGGTATACTGTAGAGTTTCATAGCAGGTAAGTATATAGGGTATAGAAAGAATGGAAAGTGTTGTAAGTGAAAGAAATTTATGTAAAAGTCTGGGTTTGATAGTTACGGGCATGGTGAGGGAAAGTACATAATATAGTCAGAAGTTTGTAGATAGGAAGTGTGATAGTGTAGAGTATAGGAATGTTTAAGTAGTAATAGAGATTATTTTCAGTATGGGAATGGATGTGAAGGTGTTTAAACTATAATGAGTGCTTGACAGCTATTGGATAGTCCAGAAGTGGGTGTGGCTCAGGATGTTTAAGTGTAGGACCACTAGGGGTGGGTGAGAATTGGGGGTAGGGTAGGGGAGTGGAGTGAGCCTGCAGGGCGAACAGAGCGGGTTACAGCAGGTAAAGGAAGATTTTATGGAGACAGAGAACAGCAGATTCCCAAGGCATTCAAAAAGTACCAGGTAAGTAGAGTGAGGGAAAGCAGTTGAGAGGCAAATGGAAAGTGGAGTGGTAAGAATACAAAATGTAGCACGATGGTCAGGAGAGAAAGGTAAGAGGAGTGCAATACAACAGGAGGATTAGCTACTAGTCAAGGGATGAAACAGAGTGTAATCTGAGAAAGATGTTAGAGAAGGGGTGTAAGAGTTGTAGCCCGAGGCTGAAGTAGGGTGCCACCTAGTGGACAGAGAGTATAATACAGCAAGCTATCAGTAATAACATTAGTTGGTAAAGGAGGTTGAGATAGTACAGTTCAAGGGGAGAAAGTTAGCAGTAGATTCAGGGAAAGTATGGCTGCTGGCTTCCTGACCCAGTATTTTAAGTATGTTCTACACTTGCTAAAGTACAAAACAAAAAGTAAGCTTAATGGGCAGGCCTAGGGTGGAACATACTTTCTAAATCCCTTTGGTTACTGAGAAAAACTTCTGGGGTAGTAGGTTTCTTTGACCCGACGTTGGGATGGCTGAAAGAGAATGTCAGGGGTCCTTAAAAACCACACAGGTACCTTAGAACAGGAATAGGAGGTAGAGAGCTAGGAAAGATTGGAAAAAATAACACAAGTATGAGTTAGGTGTTATGGCAACATTAATGTCAATTGTACTGTTAATACAATCATGGTAAAGACACAGTTATAACAGTAATATATACAAATTCAGGATGACATGGTTTCAGTCTTGAATTGGCACTTTCAGATAGTAACAGGAAACTTTAAATAGGCAAGCAGTGATGTGCAGGCACATGTGACTGGTGAGATTCCCTTCTACTTACAAATTGTAAGAGTACTACAATGTAAACTAAAGCCTTCTTGTGCATGACATAAAGACCATTTGCAATTACATATAGTTAAATAGATGGCAATCCAATAATCTCAACACGCTTATTCTGACAATATACACTAATAGGACAGTATGTAAATACTCTACAAAGTCTTTGTTTAGTATTAGTTCTCATGAAAATGTGCAGGTAACAGCTACCTGAAACCACTTGTTTCTCCCACAGAGGTTTACCTAACGTACACAGGGTAACAACAAATTAAAAGTTCATATAGCAGGGTAGAAAAGACCACAGAGCATCAGGTCTATTGCCAGGAAGGTAGACACTACCAATGTAGAGACTATTGCTAATTTAAAAAAAGCAATCTAAGCTTTCTGAGCAGTTGCTGGTATAAAGTAGAGATATATAGGGCAAGCAGAGCACTCAGCATCACCTAGATAGCCAGGACATTAGAGACTGCCCTTCTAAAGATAGTCGCTAATAAAAATTTTCAGCTCTCGCTTGCAGGATAGTTTCTGACAGTGGAGCTAGGGAAGTACTTGTAAAATTCAGGTCTGGAAAGTACACCCGCTTCTGTCGAAAGTGAAGCTAGGCAGAAAGTACACCTGCCATTGCCGACAGGGGAGCTTAGGCAGACAGTAGTAGGATTACGGTCAGGAAAGTACACCCACCAAATCCTTTAAGCATAACAGGTTAAGTTAATTAAGTTACCCATACCTTTAGATTAGACAGATCTCAAGTATTATAATATAGCCTAAAAGACAAACCAGTCTTACCCTAAACACTGCTATATACGTTATATGACACTTGCAAGCAGGAAAGAGAAGTATAGGGCAGAGTGCACTAGGCGACTAATTAAGCACACCGGTTTGAAGCCAATACAGTGTCTATCTGGTAGGTTATCAAACCCTAAATTATCAAGGTCAAATTACAAGCCGCAGCAGGTAAAAAGCAACAGAGCGCCTAGGCAGACACACTATTAAAAATAACTGTTGCAACAACTGTGAGTACGTAGAGGGCATAGGAAACACATAAAAATACAGTGGAATCCCTTAAGATACTCAGTACTTACTTAATTAAATCAACCCTTTAACTGTGACTAACATAAAACTAACAGTAGCGGTAACAGACACTGTGGGAAGTGCAGCTGTTCAAGTCGCACAGAGCGGCGTTTGAAAAACCACGTGGGAGACTCAGTGAAATCAAGGTAGCCATTTAGCACGCCTACAACCCCCAAACGCTTAGTTTTTTCAGAACTGCACATTTAAATCATTCACCTTTCTAATTAGTTGTAGGCTTGGGATAATATCAATCAACAAATGCCTTCATAGACAATAAGCACAGCATGTACAAGAAATAAACAATATTGTAAACCTTAAAACTGCAGATATATATTATTCAACTTTACAAGGCATTAGGGCTAAGAAAGATACTGATCAACAATTAACAAGATAAGTACAGATTTAAGCAATTATATAAACAGAAAAATAAACATAATTAATAAATAAGGACAATTAACAACTAAGTATAGCTTCCACCAATTGTATTCATGCCTAAAAAAGTAAAGAAAAAAATATATACAGCTATAACACTTACACTACAATGGATCCTTAGTGGCCAGGGACATGCAGCAGCCAGGGGAAAGTCCAGGGATAATAAAGATGGCACCACAAATGGCTTCCCCACTATATGCCCTTGGGGCAGGATATGAGGTAGGAGAGGCGGAGAATGAAGTGAGAGCAGACAGGTAGACAAGGGAGGGGCCAAAAAAAACATACGGTGTTATGGGAGTGATAGGTTACCCAGCTGTACTACAAAAGTGAGTATAGGTAACAGGGGAGGGGAAAATCAGTGTGGTAAATAAATATGCCATAGAGTAGAGGGAGGAGGGGAATATAATTTCCAGAAATATAGAGGTCCAGGTAAGGAGGAGGAGTAGGAGGATTTCTAGCATTGAGTAGCAATACCCTCAGATTCTTCTTGCCTGTACCTGTTAGGGTGGTGAATTTGTCATTTGAACCTTGCCTAAAAAAGGCACTATAAGGGTGGCTAGAGCCTTAGCCAGTATCCGGAATCCCAGGGATGACAGCTGCAGGCCATCTCTGACAAAGCATTTTGGCTTGTCGATCATGTCATCCCAGGCAGAAAGATACTGGATCCCCTTAGAATGACACCAGAAGCTTAGCCAATTGTTGAAGTCAATCATTTTGTCCTTGTACTGTGGTGTCATTCTGGGTGATGGCAGGATGCTACTCAGGGCTAGGGTCATACCTGCCTGGGCTAAAAGATCAGACAGCTCCTCCATGTCCCTTTTCATGTAGCCCAAGGAGGTACATCTCAGGTCATTCACACTAACATGGACAATGACAGAGTCATATTTGTACTTGTTGTGGAGTGACCTGTGTGCATGCGTTATGTGGCAGATCCTGGCACCCGACAGGCAGCTGACAGTAACTTTCTCCTTGTTTAGACTGGTGAGTGGAACATCAGTGTGCCTGACTATAGAGTCACCTATGACTAGAGTGTTGGGTACGTTGGGTACGTTGTTATGCCTTATGGGCTGTGGTTGAGTGGCACACTGAGTTTGTGGGCTATGTGTCATTTGGGTTGTGTTGGGGGGTGGAAGTTGCTTGTGTTTCTGTTGCTTGGGCAGGTTTTTACTGAGAGCCTCCGCGAATGTAAGTGTGTGTTTTGTGTTTCTATGTGTGTGTTTTGGTGGTGTAGGTTTTGAGGGACTATGTGCTGAGTGTGGTGTGGTGCAAGTGTTTACCTTCTCCTCTTGACTGTCTAGTCCAGTCTTGGGTGAAGAGAGATTTGCTTCCAGTTTGGCTTTATAAGTGCATCTCTCACAGGTTGTAGTGTTGGGTGGTAGGAGGAGAGTGTTGTCTATGCACATGAGGCAATTACTGCATTGCCCCAAGATACCCAGATTCATCAGGTAGACAGGACAAAATACCAGGAGCTGACCCTTAGACATGTCTGAATAGGTGCTTATTTGTTAAGTACTAGAAACTGTTTTCCTCTAGACAGTGAGGAAAGTTGAGTGCTGTAGTAATTTGTAGCTTATTTAGTGCTTACAATAAGTTCTGAACAAGTGCTGAAACAAAAAACTGGCTAGTTCTAAGAAACAAAATTAAGCTAGAAGGCTTCCCTCCAACACAGAAAGGCTTGGGGGCCTAGAAGTCTACAAATAGTCCTGGACACAGCAAATCTATATCCAGGCTAGACTACCCACAGGAAAGGCAGGAAACAAGCTTAGAATTTTTTTTTTTATTGTAGTGGAAAGAGAGAAAGGAGTAGCAGAAACTAAGCTGATTGGCCTTCTCCAATGTTCAGCCTGTACTGGGTAGAATGAGGTAATGACACTAGACTGGGAGGAGGGTCCCAGATCAAATTTACACTAGGGGTGGGCAACTGCAAAGCCACCAACTATAAAAACACCATTCCAACAGGGAGGCAGGGTGGGAAACAAACTGCAGAAATTTTTCTCACAGCAGGAAAGCAGCAGTGAGCCTTTAAATGAAAGTTTTTAACAGCTAAAGAGCCTCTAGAAAAAGAGTTTAACTGCAACAAGTTATCAGAAACAAACAACCCAACAGATGCTTAATAAAAGTGAACAATTTCCAGTTAATACCTCGCACGCAGTGAAACTAGCTAGAAAAATATACAGTACACAAAGTGCTAAAAATAACAAAGAAATAAAGAACAAAATAAGCAAAAAACAGGATACTTAATGTTATATACTATAGTTCCGAGTTTGCTCAGTGTCCTTCCTTTGATTAGCTCAGTGTGAAATGGCAGAAACACTCAAAATTTAACTTCTTAGGTAACAGAAAGTTGAAACCTGAGACAACTTTTAAGAAAAAAGCTCAAAAGAACCAATGAGGTGCTTAGTCTAAGCTGTAGTCCAGTTGACCTCAGTCAGCCAATGACCTTAAACAATTCTCTCTCACTGAAATGCCTGATGGCTTTGGCTAAGCCAAGATGTCCCTGAATATGTGCTCAGACACACAGCCTCCACAAACAGTAGGCCCAAATACAAGCCTGAATATGGAAATGCTACAAATATCCCCACTACTTAGAAACAAACTGCAGAAATGTTTCTCACAGCAGAAAGCAGCAGTGACCCTTTAAATGAAAGTTTAAACAGCTAAAGGAGCCTCTAGAAAAAGAGTTTAACTGCAACAAGTTATCAGAAACAAACAACCCAACAGATGCTTAATAAAAGTGGACAATTTCCAGTTAATACCTCACACACAGTGAAACTAGCTAGAAAAATATACAGTACACAAAGTGCTATAAATATAGAAATAAAGAACAAAATAAGCAAAAAACAGGATACTTAGTGTTATATATTATAGTTCCGAGTTTGCTCAGTGTCCTTCCTTCGATTAGCTCAGTGTGAAATTATTACATTACTTATTTAGTGAAACACCTGTTTTTTAAACAAATCTGCCTTTATGGTGCCATTTTGCTTAACAACTTCCTCATTTGTCAGCTTTGTTCTATTTTCTTGGCTTTCTTTTCATTTTATTATGGGAGTGACTCTGTGTCTGTTACAAAATGCTCCTAGTTGTCTAGCAGTAATTTTGACAGTCTCTTTAACCCTACAGTCAGCAAGTTTTGCCATTAGTTTTATAAAATAAATGCTGTGTGCTTACAGATATTCATTCCGTGAACCTAGTCAACTATCACTAAACAGCAATTTTCCTAGCCTAGTACTACTTTCCACAGTGATACCATGCAATATTGGGTTCAATATTCATAGCTGAGCATTTCAGAACTGATGACAAAATACAAACATTCCAAAGCTGGTCAGGGTGCAGCCAGATTTTGTACTAGCATGTAGCAACTGAAAGGCAAAGACAGCAATATGAGACAACCTGCATGTACGATAGTCATATGGGTACTTGTTAAAGGTATACAGCACTGTACTTACAATTTTAGTGCTAGTGAACAGAAGAAAATGAAAGAATGACCAAAGTAAAAATAAAAACAAAAATGTGCCAAGAGGAAGAGTGAAGGGCAAGGTGGAGGGGTAAACAGACGTGTATATGAGGCATGCAGATCTTTAAAGCCAGTTGTGAAAGTGAGATTTAAAGTAATATTGCAAGAAATTTGATAATAAGAAGCAGTTGCAGAAATTAATGGTAAACTAATATATTTGCTGGAGAGGAATTAAATGTAACATAAATAAATAAATAAATAAAAAAAAGAAGGGAACATTGAAAATTCAAAGAAATAAATGTCAGAATGCTTCCCAGATATGGACCTACTTTTACAAATGAAAGATTTGAAAATTTGCAGACAGAAACACCATCTGCACACACAGACAGAAACAATCACTTGATTAGGCACAGACACACACACACACACACACACACACACACACACACACACACACACACACACACACACACACACACACACACACACACACACACACACACACACACACACACACACACACACACACACACATACACACACACATGTGCCTTCACTCATTTACTTCACCCAGTCATTACCATCATCATTTGGACATAGAACTCATAGTTCAAACATGTCTTCATGAGCTGGGATCCTTTTGAAATAACTATTATTTGAAATATTACTGCTGCGGTGGTGGTGCTGCGGTAGCATTTTCACCTCACAGTAAGACGTTGTCCTGTTCGATTCTCAGCTAGAGCATCTTCTGTGTGGAGACATGCATGAATGGGTGTACCTTCGTTGAAGGTTGTGCATCAGGGCCAGCAATTCGGCATGTAAAAATCTGCTGCCAATCATTAGCGGACCGGAGTTACGCTTTGGCGACCCTAACCGGGAAAAGCCAAAAGACACAACAACAACATTGTTTGAAATATTACATTTGTATTAAATCACTTGTAGGTATATACAGTTGGACTACCTCAATCTTATCTCTGACTTTGTATAACTAATTCTCCAATGACTTCAAGCAATGCTCCAACTGGTGCTCAGAAAATGCACAGCTGAAGCATATCTGAGGCAGCACAGTAAAACAGCATGTAGCATTGCTGCTTCACAACACTTGATTCTGCTATTCAGTTTTTGGCATGGTTCCTCCTGCATGGAATCTGCACATCCTCTTTTCCTCTACATTATGCTTTCATGGGTGCTCTAATTTTCTGCCACATCCTGCTACCATGCCTCATATGATGTATGTGAATTGGCTTTCATCTAAATTGTCCAAAGGTGAGTGTAGAGTGATAGAGAAACTGTGTGTGTGTGTGTGTGTGTGTGTGTGTGTGTGTGTGTGTGTGTGTGTGTGTGTGTGTGTGTGTGTGTGTGTGTGGGGTGGTTGCGCTAGTGTGTGTGTGTGGGGGGGGGTAGGTGCACTAGTGTGTGTGTGTGTGTGTGTGTGTATTTGTGTGCATGCCTGTCCGTATGCTGCAATGCGTTGGCACCTTATTCAGGATGAGCTTTTTGCCTACTACCTTTGAATACAGGCTCTCTCTCTTCTGCAGCCTTAGTTAGAGCAAACAGGTTATAAGTGAATAAAAGATTAATGAATGAATGAATGAATGAATGAATGAATGAATGAATGAAATTGATCTCATTTTGTTCTGGTAGTAATGTGTGTGTTACTCTCTAGCCTTACATTTTTCCTGATATATTTTGAAAAGGCGCTGTAGGTATTAATTACTAAGTGCACACTGCTCTACTTATCCTGGTCAAGGCCTTCAATACTACCCCCCATGCTGTTATTACAAAATAATTAGATAAACTTAACAAAAAACTCCCTGCATTGTACAGAAAATTATAAATCGGATATCTAATAGATCCCACATTATGAAAGTTGCTGGAACCACTCTGAAAGCAAATTTATGACTAGTGACATACTTCAGAGGTCAATGCTAAGGCTTCTCTCCTGGGCATCCAACCCAACATTCCTGAAGTGTGCTTGCCCACGTTTGTTGCTGTCTGTTAGCTAGGAACTTTTATCATCCACCTGTGCTAAACAATTCCAGCAAAGGTTGGAAAATACACACGGACACGCATATGGTATAGTGAAAATGGTGTCAAGTTAAATGCAAAAATGTACAACGTTTTCAGCAGAAAAGGTCTTCCTACCTCATATGTAATAAAATTTAGACCTGCTCAGACAGACACAGTTATTACAGACATGGATTCTTACATGAATCATTCTCTTTAATTTGATCATCATATTTCCACATTCTTCAGGAAATCCTTCTATCTGGTTCAATTAATTTCCAAGGCAATATCTTCAAGATCCAGAAAAGTCATCCTATCACTGCACTGTCCTATTATCAGTGTCTCCTTTATATGTATTAATCAAGGCTAAATTCTCAACTGGAAAAGCCCCAAACATACCTTACCAACAAAATTAAATGTCTTATATCCGTCAACTATATGGATAGATTATTTAAAATTTCCTTATATTTGGTGGTCTACAGGCCACTCCAAGGAGACTAGTGTCTTATATTTTCTGTCATGAAAGAACCAATGCGATTTGACCTCCTGTTTCTTTGTAAAACTAGTGGTTCTACAAACACTCAGACTAGGGATGTATCTCTATAACAACAAATAAAGAAGACTTAATAGACAGATATGTTTTTAACACAATGGCTTTCCAGCCAATGGCATATATGAAATAGTTCATAGTTCATAGATTAGTACTAGGCTAACTGACCTTTTGGAATGTAGTTACCACTACAGGTCAAACAAAATACTAGTCTGACCACCTGTAAGGATAGTCATTATGGCTGGATGATTAGACAAAAAAATCATACCAAGATTGTCATGTACAATTGTCATATACAGCTCTTCTCAATTTGAGTACTGGAGAACTGAGGCATAAACCTTGAAGTGTTTGTGGTTAAAGATGTTTATATCTGGGCATTTTAAGGTCCTCACAATTGTTTGTCTATTATTGTTCCCATATTACTATGTCTCTGTCATTCAGTTTTAATTTTTATCTGAGTCTCTGGCAAAATTACTGAAAAATTGAGTACTCCTATTTTGACTGTCTCCACCCTTAAATTAAAAAATGCAGCCAGATTTCTAATGCAGAAAGTGCCCTGCTTCTTGCATCCACTCTTTTTAGCAACATAATACCTTGCACAGTGCTGTAAGACAGCAGTGAATGACACCTGACTGGGTCAAATGCTATAACGCAAAATGATGGGCAAAGTAATGTGTAACAGACAAGTTGCAAGCCTTAGACCTGAGTCCGATATGTCAAACAAAACTGTAGAAAAAATAGTTTTAGTATAAAATGTTTATTGTTTAACAGTAATACACTGACTCACAAAATGTAGGCTAATGTTCCAAAACAATGTATAATCTCCACTCACGGAGATTATCAATCCTCATTCTGCTCAGGTCATTGAAATGATTCATCGCAGGATTCCTGCAGAAATGGAGTTTTGTCAGCAGAGGTCATCTCCCAGATCCTTGTATGCATTAATCGTCATTAATTCATCTGTCCACTTTCCTAACAGGCAATCATCAAAACGCAGACTCAGTGAGACCTATAAAAAGGTCTCTGACTGTCCTTAAATTGATGTACAGTAGGATATAGACTCTGAAGCTCACTACAGTGACTGTACAGACAATTTAACATCAACCAAAAGTCTAAAATCAAAATGATGAGCCCACAATTTGTGAAATGCACAGAAGTGCCTTCAAAGCTACAATTTAACTTCTGTTCATAACTGCATCATTTTGTATCACCTCAGTTGTTAATATCAGTTCTTGAAGGAAATGTACACTCTGTTCATCTGCTTTTACCATGTTTTACTGTACTTATAATATACCTTTTCCTACTTTAATGCTTTATTTTGCTGTTGCTGCTATATTTAAAAGAGTTCAATTGAATTTATACTGCTTCTTTTATAAATGCTTGTCAGTAGCCTGATTACATGGAGAACATTGTTCTACCGAATTGCTGCTTTTACTGTTTTTTACTGCTGTGACTGTGATTTTAAGCACTTTAAATTTCAAATACATCTGCACTTAACATAGACTAGATTAAGTTTTACTCAATCTAGATTGCCTTGTATCACTTGAACACTAAACCCAACTCTTCACTGAGATACTGAAAGATTTGCTTGTTAAAATTTTCCTTAGCACTTTGCTTGAGGTCCTCCAGAGGTTTTTTTGCTGCTCAGCTCTACTATCAGGTAGAACACTAAGCTTAGCCTCAGGGGTTCCAACACACCTGTCACACACTAACCACTCTTAAGTGCAACCACTCTTTATGACCATATAAATTTACCCAACACTATGGATACACAATTTCCCACAGTTTCTCCAGCAAGCTTGTTCAGCATGGGCATCCTGAGACAGTCTAGTAACTGCCTCATGTTCACCAACAACCATCTGCTCCTAGAACACACAAATTCAACATCTGAGAGATTAATCTATAATAAGAACCTCAAATCCATGCTCTCTTACACACCAGTAAGTACATATGACAATGAGCAGGTCATCAGCATGCACACCTCACTTCCTACTCCACGCATACCCACATACCTACATATGCGGAGGTCCTCACCAAAAACATACCTAAACACCAAAGACCTTCCAAACACAAACACAAGAAGGCTACACATAATACTTCCTCTGCAGAACACAGTACACATAATAACTCACTTACCAGTGTCTCAGCTGTCAAGCCCTTAAGGCAAAACACAAAACCAAAGACATTAGTCATAGGTGATTCCATTGTGAGATACACACATGTCCCTCTCACCAGGCTGGATAAGGAGAAAGTCATAGTCAGCTGTCTGTCAGGTGCGAGGATCTGCCATATCACACATGCACTCAAGTCTCTCAACAACAGGTACTGTTATGACTCTGTCATAGTCCCTGTTGGTGTGAACGACTTGAGACATACCTATCTGGACTATATGAAAAGAGATATGATTGAGCACTCAGACTATGTGTCTCAGACTGGTACATCCCTAGCCTTAATCAGTATTTTACCTTCACCTAGGATGATGTGTCAATACAAACAGAAAATGACTGACTTCAATAATTGACTTAGTTTTTGATGTCTTTCCAAGGGGATACAGTATCTGCTAGCCTGGGATGACATGACTGACAGACCTCGATACATCAACAGAGATGGTCTTTATCTGTTACACCTGGGATTTTAGCTACTGGCCAAGACTCTTGCTACCCCCATAGTACTTTTTAGGCAGTGTCTCAAGGACAAAATTCCCGATGTAAAAACTCTGTCTAAGGACAACCTCAAGGTTTTGCTGCTAAACGCTAGGAGTCTTAACACAAAATTGCATTCACTGGAAGCAGTCCTCATCTTGGAAGACATAGACATTTTGCAGTCTTGGAAACCTGGTTCAAGGCTATGGAGGGCACCCCAGCCATATCGGGCTGCATCTCCTTCCACATGTTCAGACCACAAACTGAAGGTGTGAAAATTAAAGGAGGCAGTGCACCAATATTCATTAAAGATAAATACACTTCCAGATTGGTTAGACAGCATGATTCCCTGAAGATGCTTCATGTGCAATTAACTGTTGGTAGGACACTTATTCAAGTCATTGCTAGTGACAGGACCCCCTCCATGAATCAGGACACCCACTCTGCCAGTCTGGATCTACTTGTGTCTACCAAGATACATCTGAACACCATGGTTTTAGGCGACATTAACTACCCATCCATTGCCTGGGGAAATTACTCATGGAAATTCACTTGTCCAAAGGTTCCTCGACTTTATTAACTCCAGTGCCCTGGACCAGCTAGTTGACACCCCCACAAGGGGTGCCAACATCCTGGATCTGGTGCTTAACAATATGGGAGACCACTGTGCCACCACCATTGTGAGGTCTTCCCTGGTGAAATCTGATCGCAAATCAATCTCATTTGAAGTTACTATCACCCCTCCCCCCTCCCCCATAGCACAAACTAAACTAAAAACCTTCGCCAAAACAGATTACAATCTCTTACAGGATGGTATAAACAGCTTCACTGCACCTTCTCCCTCAGATAGAACTGGCAACTATGTCAAGTTCTGCACAAATGCTTCATACAAACACCAGAACAACTGCATTGACACAGTTATACCTGATAGGACCAAAACAAGCTAATCAAGGAAGAGCAAACCTGCCTGGAGGACAACTGCCATCAGCAGGCTTTACAACAAGAGGAAGAAATTGCTGACTAAGAGTAAGAGACAGTGAGCCCCAAACTAGAAACACTCCCTCCTCAGCTTAAACAAGCAAATAAGACTTCTTGTGAAGTCCTCAGAAGCTAACTATGAATACACATTTGCTTCCTCAACTGACAACCATAATGCATTCTTTAGTTACATCTGTAACCTAAAAGGAAAGGCTCAGATTTGTGCCGAACTGGTAGTTAACTATACCATATATACCGAGCCTGTGGACATTGCTAACCTGTTAGCTGATAGGTTCTGTGAAAACTTCACGCCTCCTTCTCCACCACACTTACCGCAAGACATCCCTACCACCTGTCCTCTACCCTGAATCTCTAAACAGCAGGTCGTGAACACCCGTTCTAAGGTCAAAAACACAGCATCCATGGGACCTGATAATATTCCAGGCTGCATCCTACATGGGCTCAAACAAGAATTAGCAATGCCATTGAGTACTCTTTTTCAATCATAATCTAAGCACTGGCTTTGTCCCAGCTGAATGGAAAAAGGCCACCGTTAACACCCTTGCACAAAGGTGGTGCTTCCACTGACCCCGGGAACTATAGACCTTTTTAACTTGACTAGCCTTATCTGCATGGTCATGGAGAGAATCATCATGAACCTCACTAACAAAAACATTGATAGCCTCCAAACACTTGAACCTAGTCAATTTGAATTTGTCAAAGGGAGATCATGCTTGTTAAACCTGGAAGACTTCTTCGAGACAGTCACCAATGCCCTTGATGAGGGTAGATTTGTGCACGCAGCCTACCTAGACTTAGCCAAGGCTTTTGACACTATCCCTGCTCAGGCATAATTGAAAAACTCACTCAGCTAGGTATCAACCCATATATTATTAGATGGGTCACTAACTGGCTCATTGATAGAGCCCATATAGTCAAGATAGGAGGAATTCACCTCCAGCAGCAGACCTGTAACCAGTGGCATTCTACAAAGATCAGTCCTGGGACCTCTACTGCTAGAATCTATTTTTCTGAAGTGCAAGCTAAAACTAAAGGTCTTTGGCTGACAAAGTTTGCTGATGAGTGCAAACTGGGAGTGGTTATAGAATCTCCAAACAATGTCAACATCCTACAAGAGGGTCTTACACAAACAAATGACTGGGGCCAAAGTCATGGCCTTAAACTCAATGCAAAGAAATGTATTATCATCCCTTTCAGTAAGGGTGATGATCCTGCTAACTACCACATCAGTAACAACACCCTAAGTACGCACTCAGTGGTGAGAGACCTAGACACACAGGTTGACAGCAACCTTAGCTTTGATCAGCATGTCTCCACAGTGGTAAGAAGGGCATTCTGTATTACTCATCTCATAAATAAGGGCATTGCCTCCAGAAAAAAAGAAGTTATAACCTCCCTGTACTCTTCCCTTATCATGCCAATAATTGAGTACAATGCCCCTTTTGGTATGTACCTTTTCAAGCACCTACAGCAATTTGAGAGACCACAAAGGTTCCTCACAAGGAAAATTCAAGGTCTTCAGCATCTGTCCTATGAGGACCATTTGAAATCACTGTCACTTCATTCTGTTACATACAGACTGCTCAGAGGCAATCTCTGCCTTGCATATAAGACAATCTTTGACCCTGCTTTATTAGAAATGCTGCAAATCCATAAGTCAAATGGTACACAGGTTACTCGCTCTAATGGCCTTAACCTGGTATGTGACATTTATAGAGCCTGCTGGAGGGAAAGATTTGTCACCCAGCAGTTACCACACTGTTGGAACAGACTCCCGCTTCATGTCAAGCAGAGCACCTCATTGGCCCTCTTCAAACACAATCTGGGCAATTGGATGGTTAATTGTAATTTCACCGCAGGGGCTCCACCTATGTCGCTCTTGTACATGGTGGAATAGGTGCTGATCATGGAAATAAGGGTAAAACTTGGCTAGGCTTGTAAGGGCCCTAGGGTCATTAGCCTAGTAACCTCCTATGATTCTATGATCCTATGACCCTATGAGTGACATTTAGTTATTCACTGCACAATCCTTCAAATATCATAGAGCACTCTACCACAAAACAAAAGATGATGCTATTTAAGAAATGAGAATAAGGGAAATTTTTTGTACAACACGTCTCAGTAAGGATGCACCGTGACCTTGGCTTTATGATACAGATTGGTAAAGACCTTGACTGTAAAAGAGATGGGCTTCAAATAGAAGCTCATGTGCTGAATGAGTTTTAAAGGTAAGGTTGACAGTGTGGGTGCATAATGACTTGCCCATCATGTGGGGAGGGAGATGTGGACAGAGTCAAGCCAACCTGTTCCCACGCAAGTGAAGGAGTGTACATTATCAGTGTCCAGTGTCTAGATCCCATTCCATGCTGTTGATAGTAGCTGTGATGGTTATGTAGATGGCAGTACACATACACATAGAAGGAGGGCATAGGGCTCTTACGTGATGATGTGGTCACAGACATCAGGCAATAAAGGGATGTTGGGGGCAGAATAAATGCCATCATTGCTGAGATGCTGGCAAGGGGACAGACGCACCCTTTATTGCTGTCAGTATGGTACCCAAAAGCCCATTTTTGCTCTTACTGGAAAATGCACAATAATGGGGAACAAATGAGATGGGTATATATGGGAGAGATGCAATGATAGGAAACTATGATGGGAAACGTGTATAAAAATGAGCATGTATGCTGGCTTATAATGAAACTGGAAACAAACAACAAAAAAAAGATTTATCAATGTATAACAGCAAAAAAAAAAGTTTGCTGAAAATTGTTTCCACTAGTATGTTCTGAAAAAAATTCTGTTTACTTAAAGACATGTAAGAAACACTTACATATCAGTTCTATAACTGCATAACACAGCATAATATTCTATATGCAATCTTCTTGGAATGGAAGTTTAATGTTATTATATTATTTATTGATTAACTTTGCAGTTTGGGATTGTGTACATTATTCCACAAAGAGACAGGCAGATGTGAAATATGCATATGCTTGCAATCTGGTCACTACTATATAACTGAATTCATAATATTAAATGTAGCATATCATATAAGTTATAATTATATTTTAATGAAATGAGGCGTGGCAGAGCATGTTTTATGTGCATTAATGCTGTGCACCATGGAGTGCTTTATTGCTATGTTCAATTCCAATTTTTGAAAATATTTAAAATTATTTGGTGTCTGTATATTATTGTCATTATTTTATTGTTTTTATTTAACTATAAGAAGAAAATATATCCTTTCAGGTATTTTAATGATGTGGTACTATAAAGAATTTTGATAAACTGTCATGTTACTTAAAAATGTGGTTGACAGATTGACCTCACAGCAGTTGTTGTTGTTGTCTTTCGGCTTTTCCCGGTTAGGGGTCGCCACAGTGAAACTCCAGTCCACTAATGACTGGCAGTAGATTTTTATGTACCGAGTTGCCGGCCCTGATGCACAACCTTCAACGAAGGTACACCCATTCACGCATGTCTCTACACAGAAGACACTCTAGCTGAGAATCGAACAGGACAACGTCTTACTGTGAGCCGACAACGCTACCGCAGCACATGTTTAAAAAAAAGAAGCACAAAGTTCCAGTAAAATTAGACATATTTTCACACACATACATTTTGGAAAGTAATAGAATAGAACAGAACAGAATAGAAAAGAATAGACAAAAATAAAATATAGCTAGTATGTCTTGAATACTTTTGCAGCAGGGCCTGAATTTTGGTGCATTACAGGAAACAAGGAGTATTGTAATGCCACATCATGTACTTACTTACTTAAAAAAATGAACAGGCACAGGAATCTGTCTAGTTCCAACCTCACCACCAAGAGTGCTGAGGAAAAAACAAAAAAACAGATAAACTAGTGGTCTGAAAACTTTGTTGATGAGCTCAGTCACAATAATTTCCAAAAATTATGAAACCCTTGTAGAGTTCCAAAGCAACAAGTGTGGGAGTGGGCAGAGATTAGCATTGTCATCTCACAGCAAGAGGTTCTCTAGTTTGATTCCCAGCTGGTGCTCCTTCTGTGCAGTCTGCATGTCCTCCCTTTCTTGGCTTGGCTTTCCTCCCAATGCTCCGATTTCCTCCCACATTCCACAGACATGCATCTGGAGTGTTTCTCTCTGGGCTTCCTATGAAAATGGGATCTGGCCCAGTTGGACTTTCCAGGTAAACAAATGTTAAAAAAGTAAAAGAAAACAAGCCTTTATTTGTCACAGACAAGAAATGCTCAGTAACAAAAAAACTGAAATATTTTAACAATGTTAAACAAATCAGCTTTTATATACTTAGAAGTAGGTGTGGAAAATATATGGATTGTTTAATTTTAAACCAGCCTTTTCATGGCAAACAATATAAACAAGGCCGTAAAAATACGTTTTACAACAGCAAGTACCCACCCCCACACACTACTACTGATTAGATCAAACTAAGTCCTAGTTAAGGAAAACATGACCTATAAATTTGCAACCCACATTCCAAGATCAGATACTAAGAAAAGCATACCATAGACATAAAATGGTTTAAACTAAAATGGTTTTCGGCTAACTAATGCAATAAAACCTTCATCAAGTCTGTGACAAAAACTAAAATCAAGAAAAACACATACCTCTCTAACCATAAACATAATCAAACTAAAACACTATAAACTTAACAATTCAAAGACCTAACCGGTATGTAGCCAAGGAAAGCTGGCTGTATTTGCAGATGATATTATTCTATTCCTGATAAAACCAGAAAAGGATATTTCAGTGTTGTGAAACAGTTTGAGAAACCCACACACAAGATCATTCAGCAATATCCATATGTATAGGGACATGGTAAAATGAAGTCCATAGAAGTATGGATTATAAAGGATTCTGGTGTGGCAGCTAAGGATATGTGGGAAGAGACTAAACAAAAGATAATACAAAAACTGAGAAAGTGGAAGCCCAGCTTTGTGGATATAGATAGCAAGATACATGTAGTTAAAATGCTTTAAGTCACTTTAGTTTTATACACAGGTCAGGCATATTTTTATCAACCAGAGGAGAAGTTGTGGATAGCAATTAATAAAGAGCTAAAAGGGTGTTATCTGGGAAAGCAAGACAGCAAGTTTCAAGTGGAACAAGCTGATTCTTCCAATAGAGCAAGGCAGTTTGGGATTACACAATTTGAATGGGTATTTTAGAGCTACACAGTTAAGACTCCTATACACAGCACAAGAAGAAAGTTATATTTCAAAGTGGGAAGGGGTGATGGTGAAACAAAGGGGAAGTTCAAGAAACTAGGAGAGACTTTGATTTTGGATGCAGATCCTTAAGGAAAATGAAAATAACCATACAGAATATTACATTCATCAAGTAGCAGAAAGTATTCAAAGAACTAAGCCATTACAGAAATGGAGAAAAGCATTCTGCCAGTAGTGATGACTGCAATTAGGGGTACAAACAATAGACAAAAGAAGGCTGGAATTTTTTGCAGAAAACTGCCAAATGATCCAAGGTATTGGGCACAAATAATTAGAGAGGGGAAGATAACGGAATGGAAAGAGGCCAAGAATGTATTTGGACTGCACATTAGAGACTTTCTTCCTTTTCAAGGATTTATATCAGAGTATTGCAAAAGAGAAAGAAATAGAGTAATCCTAAGTGAAAGACTAACACTAGAAGAGTTTTAGTAGAACCTAGAGCAGAAGCTGCTGTTAAAAAGGAAAAATTAGTAGAACATATAAAATAATGCATGATAAGTATAAGAATCAATCAGAGGAGGTTAGAAAGGATTGGGAAGAGAGACTGGAAAAGCAATTCACAAAAAAAAACAAAACAATGGGGACATATATGTATGTCTCCCAAATATGCAATAAAAGTCTAGCCCCTGGATTTACTAATCTTCCGTGCAGGACTAGTCTAGTCCTGCACGGAAGCGGCAGTTTAGGAGGACGGCAGCGCGCCATGCACATTAATGAAGGTGTGCTGTCTGAGCTCCAAATCCTATATGGAGCGTGGACCAATGTAGGGGGCATGTCTGAGAGCAAAGCTCTCACAATATACATGCCCCTGCAATGAAGGACTGCAAAAAGTGTAAATAAATGAGAGAGACTGCTCATAGGTGTCCGCATATCCCCACCAACAGTCCCCAATGTGTACAACAGCAACAGGACATAAAAATAATAAGAAGAAATGCCTTTATTTTTTTAAAACTCAGAGTACAGCTAACCATAGGTGCGTGGGTGTGCCCATCACTTAGCTATTAAAGCAGCTTAAAAGGCTGAAGTGGATAACAAGGAAGATATATGCAAATAAAACAGCACAGCAATAGTGTAGTGGTCAGAGCATCCGCCTAATGACTAGGCATTCACATTTCGAGTCCCACTACAGCAAATACCATTTTCCCTGTGAAATCTGTATATGACCATTTCTTTACATTTTTTTGCTGTATAACCTACTAAATAACATTTAAATGTGAACTGGAGTACTGCATTAAATGCACATAGTAATGCAGTCAGTGTCATAATGAATAAGGCACTAGTAAGCAAGTTTAAGACAAATAAGCAGTAGAAAGCATATATAAGAACTAGTAAGCATGTTTAAGTGTGTTTGTGTGGGGGTAAACATTGCCTACACAGATTAAGCAAAGTAGAAGCTAACTGAATGTAAGAAACTGTAACCGGACGTTAACATTGCTTAGCTCAATGCAAACCCATGTACACCCGCTTACAACTGCTTTAAATTGCCTTAATTACTCTGTACCCAATGGCCCGTGTTCAGCCCAGCAAGAAAATAAACAGCTTCTGCAAGGCTCAAACTCAGTACCCTGTCCATTACAGTCGCAGTAGTTAACCACTAAGCCATCATAGCAATATATTTCAATGAGGTATCAGCAAACTAATCCTCACCACAGGAAAATCAAATCAAACATGTGAATTGAATCTATGTACAGTGTGATGTTGTATAACCTGGCACAGAACATAAATATGTGAACTGGAGTACTGCAGTAAGTATAGATTTGAGGTGTTATTGTAATAAAGTGTAGAAGCCCCAGGTCCCCATACAGTATATGTACACATGAATCATGGATACCAGACATATATATAACCTGTAATGAATAATAAATCACTGCCAAAAGGCAAATATAGTGCTAATTAACTATTAAGCAATGCTAACTGCAGCACAGCTCAACTTAGTAAGTATAAGCAATGTGTAAGGAAGCCAATTCAATCTGCCCAGTGGTATACCTCTTTAAGCAGTGCCAACCTTAGGTAAGCAGGTGTGCTCATAGCTTAGCCTTTTCAAAACCGGACAATCACAGAAAAGTGTGGGAAATTGGCCCTACTTAAACCCAAGAGGCAAGAATACAGCTCATAACTGGTTGTAGCTTCCCCTTGCAGGCACTATGGCAGTAAGGAGAGAAGGAGTGCTCTTCCAGGTGCAGAGCTGGTGCATCCAGGAGTCCAAGGTCATGGCTGGACTCCTAGTTAAAGACCATGCACAGAGACTGCTACAGGGCCAGTACCAGGGCTCCCAATATAAGGCGGCGGCCTGGGACCGTCTCTTTCACGACCTCACCAGTGCCACTGGCATACCCCGAACTAGTGAGCAGGTCAAGGACCATTATGCTGATCTGAAGTGGCAGAAGGAGGACCTCTTGGAGGAGTGGCTCCAAGAGGCTAGAGCAGCAGGGGATGTCCCAGCCATGTGTAAGTATCAGTCCAAGACCTGTGTAATAATTGCCATCTCAGGTATATCATGGATAGGTATGGCTAAATATTCCTCTTATGTCCCCCACAGCTGCAATGGAGCGGGCCGCAAACCAGGAGGCCCACATCAGTCACCTGGCACAGTTGCGACTTGAGGCAGGTCAGTAAT
>NC_056744.1:551327423-551342423 GCF_019279795.1 Protopterus annectens
TATGGGCCACCCATACAAATGGCAATCATTACCTGCAACCTATACCCATAGAGAGGTCATAAGAAAGACACCACCCACAGGTTTGCAGAAATGAGAAACCTTTCATTGTGTACTATAACAGTTCTATATGTCATGTCATATAGCTGTTCAGGCACTGACAACCATACCAAAACAGTTACACTAATACAGTAGTCTGGAAAGGTTCACAACTGTTGCTGTCAAGGCCAAGCCCTTCAAATTGTACAATAGTGAACACAGACTGGGCCACAGGATACCAAACATTCAACAGTATGTACTGCAGGTGTGTAGTTCAGCAGCCGCTATCTACACTCTGTACAAACTCAGTAGGTGGTAAACACGTTATGTGATCACATGGGTTGCCACTGTTACATAACAAGGCATAACTGACACCATCACGAGCACACTGACAAACAGAACAGTCTGTATGGCAGGAGGCAGTAGGCTTGCAGTACCCCAATTCATGTAAGTAATGTAAATATAGGTGAAGTATACAGTACTGTACATGCAGATACCTTGCGGCAGCTCACCCCTGATACCCCCACATTTTGTAACATCCTAGGTCATTTATGCTGCTCCCCACCTAGACTAAATAATACAGGGCCATATACCACTGTTACATACATTGGCCACTGGAGTGCATAAGGGCACACATGTATTGTGTAGATGGCACCCACACATATATGGCCCCAGCCCCACTGTATGTGTGGGGGATACAATAGCAGTGGACTAATGGCAGCAATGGCAGTGTGATATACTCACAGCCCATTAAAGAACAACCCCCAACAGCATGACATATGGGCAAAGCTTGATATGTAGATGGAGGACAGAGGCTGGAACATAGGCACAAATGTGGAACACAGTTGCCATACACTAAGCAAGTTGCTGGTGTTACAGGATATTCTGCAACATACCCTTAGTCAGGTAATTGAGGTTAGAAACAGAAATGGATGTAGCCATGTACTGATAGCACTCAACACACACACTGCTAGTGTAATACCTGACACAAGACCTGTGTGCTAGACGGACAACACATGATAGGCATACCTCTGTCCAGCAAGAGGACAAGCCCACAATAGTGAGCTATGCAGACAGACTGCATTCCAAGGTAAACTAGTATGTACACACACACACCCTGTAACACCAGTACTATACAAAGCATAACACAACTCTACTCACAGTCTGTCTGTAGTTCCTGATCCTCCTACAAATATGTGGCCGCCATGAGTGTGCAGGTTCTCCTGTAAGAGGTATTGCTACCTGCTGTCTGTAACACTGATGCCCACACACAGGAAGGATGTCCATCACACAGGAAATGTAAAGGGACCACGCCCACATGCTGTAGGGATTTATAGTGGGTGGTTGCCATGACAGTGGTAATTGCAAGTAGTACACATGTGTAATCATATATATATATATATATATATATATATATATATATATATATATATATATATATATATATATATATATACATGGCTATCTGGATAAGTATATGTACATATATTTCCACCATATGTCCTAGAATTGGAGTGTAGCCCTACCCCAGCCCCTATATTCCCAAAGTCATAGTGCAAGAGTATGTCAGGTATGTATAGCAGGTATATTAGTAGACTATTGCTACTCTCATTGGAATTGTCTCCACAGACATGGTTTGTGTGGAAGGTCACATCTGCTTATAACATGTGTGCCATTGGCTACTGACAGACATCCTAAGGAAATCATTGTAAAGTACTGCCGCTAGCATGCAATGCCCCTGTGGAGTGCAGAAGAGATATTGGCCAATATATGTGGAACTTCAGACACACCCTGTACAGTCCAGAGGTATACACATAATCCCTTAATGCACAACATGTGTACCAGGCCTGACAATATGGATGTAGACAGCCATGTAGGTGGGTATAACACATAATGAATGGTATACATTTGCCACCATAGGTTTTGCATTCACACACTCCTGTCTGGCCTGACACAGAATGACTGCTGGTACAGGGGTGCCATGGACACATACTACCCACTAGATATTGACATACATCTGTACAGCATCCCACTGCTCTGTCTGACATACATGACTGTTAAGCGAGGCCTGGTATCAGTGCATCTGGCAAGTATCTGCACATGACATCTCACTGGGTATGTACACTAAGCTGCTAGGCATGTAATAATGCTCTGTGCAGGCTACAGGTAGACTGGCTCAGCACTGGCCTACGTCTCCTATGGGGGAATGCACATGTACCTGCATATATAGCAGACTCAACAGGCATGTCACAGTACAGGGCAAGATACACCTGTGTGAAAGTGCATAACCACAACCAATGTGAACACAGCCACAGCCACATATGGTAAGCTAGCATAATATTACAGTATATGCACTATCTGTTTTACACCATCCTCATATGTGCCACTCACAGAATGACCCTACATATACTGGGCTGCTACACAGTATGGTCTGATGGCTGTCTGTGTTATGGGACATGTGTGTGTATGGCCCTACAAACATGTATGCCAAAACGGTACCATACAGTGGGGCAGCAGGTAACATCAGATAGAAGAGGAACTAGAACAATGACATGTACCACAGTCTGTACACAGGCTACAGTACATATTAACAATGCACACACTGCCAACATTCACCATCACTACACAGACCTCAGTACTGTAGAAACATCCACAGAATGTCCAGGTTATGTCATGAAATATAATCCCTACTGAATATAACATGTAGCAATCAGATATATCACTGGCCTGCTATCAGATATGATGACACTATTTATGGTGTACAGCACATTTGCACCACTTCATGCACGACATATGTACAAAGGTTGACAGAGGTGTGGCTGACAGCACATACACAGGGCCAATATAGACATGTTGCTGTGATAACCTCATACATTTACCACTGTAACAGGGTTTGTTGCAACATATGTCCTATGAGGGATATGAAATCAGTAACTATCATGGCCTTCACCATATACAGACTGCAATCCTCACACTACCTTCTGCATTCCACAGATAGATGCTCCATGGCTAACACATGAAACCAAGGGCACAACACTGCCCAGTCTGCAGATGACCCTGCAGATGGGGATTCCTCATATACAAGGAACTGACATGGCAGGTATTGCGACATGTTCGACAGCCATATCCAGACAAACACTGTTAAACCAACATTACTCCAAATGCAGTATAGCAGCACTTACAGTCTGTAGTCAGGTCAGGCACATCCCCCTCCTGTTTTTTGTCCTCTTTACACAGTGTATATTGTTAGAGGTACATCCCCAATCCATCTGAGATGCTGTTTGCCAAACAACAGATCTAGTTCCTGCTCACAGTGAATGAAAAGGGCCAACACCACCATGATGTTCCTAGATATTGGAGTGTGTTTCCATGCAATTGGCTATGGGAATGTTACCACAGCTGTTCCACATGCAATCAGCTAGGGGAGGGCTGCAATTCATGCAGAGGCCATCAGCTGATCATGATCATCACTTAAAATACACATGCTGTTGCTGCCTAAGCAAAGCAGGAGTGGGTCTGAAGGGGAGGAAGACAGAGGCAAATACATGTCAGGGAGGGGTGGGAGAGTAAAACTGAAGCATGTTTGTGTCACACACCTACAAGCACAGGGTATCAAATCCCTGACAACTATGTAGTGCTATCACAGTTTGATGCAGTTATTGGATGTGCCACATGGGTTACGTACTGCAGAGCACTCAGAACATATATGTGATGGTGAGTGACATCTGCAACAGGGATACAGTAGATATACGGTAGGTGACATACATGTGCCTGTACGCATGAACAGGTGCCAACGTCAACACAGCCATACTCTCACAGGGATGCACACACATTGACACACTTGGCAGGGCCAGGAGTACAACTCATCACTAGTGGGATTGCCACAACACATCAATGTGCAGGTATCACATGCACCACACGGGTCATATGGTGGTTGTATGGGCAAAGATTATAAGGAGGTGTCAGACATCAGACAGCATGCTTCAGTATGCCCAGGGGGGTTGTAGTGAGTGTGGATGTGGACATACACACCATACAACACACACACAAACACACTGGGTGCCAGTACTGACATGCAAGGGTGCATGTCTGCATGGGTGTGTGGTGGTCAACTGTGCCAGCAGGCTATACAAGAGTAGGTGATGGGTATACCTGGGCATCAGGCCCATGACAATGGTCTGCATTGTGGCTCAGGGCTGTTGTTTCTGCATTTGCCCACACAGGTGGGTATTGTATCCCCCATCCAGTCACCTGGGTGGCTATTTTGTGTGGCCACTGCTGTGCATCTCCTGCCATGTATGTGTTCCTTACTCCATGACATGAATGGTGTCTAGGATGTGCACACCTCGTACATGCATGTACAGTGACATGTGGAACTGTACCTGGGGTGTCTGGCCCATGTTTTGAACACACATTATCATCACATGTGCCAGTCTTGCCCACCTGTGGCAGGTACTGGTAATGGGCAGCAGGTTTACACTGCACCTACATTGATAGCATGCTAACAGCATTCCCTGGTGTCAGTGGCATCTGCCCATACAGCGCATGTTGTCAAGCATGGTATGTCCATTGTGGGTCACATGTGAAGGCATCACAGGTGGTGCAGGTGTCCACTGGAGAGGTGCACTGTCTTCATGTACATGCATATTGGATAGACGGGGAGAGTGACATGCCTTCTGTAGCCCACTGCTATCACTTCATAGTTACTATCAGTGGCCAATATGCAGTGTACTACACACATATTGGCTGTTGCCTGAGCATGTGTATGTATGAGACATGGGTTGAGAGTGTGCTCTGGGTAATACTGGGGTTGCTAACTGTGATTGTCAGGCCTAGATGTCACATGTATGGGTATGGCTTTGCACCCCAGCCTCTCAGCTATTTTACATCTGTTATCCCAGTATGGTTGACATTGTGATATATCGTAGGGCCACCATATAAGAAATATGCAAAACCTACTCTACATTGGCCACAGGTGTCACACACTCACAACTATCTCTACACAGGATACAAGTTACAAACACAAACCTGTCATGTGTGGGAGTAGAACCCTTACTTTACTAGTTTATTACACTACAGCACTATGCAGTAATAGTACACACCATGGACATTATTAGAGTACTTCTTTCCCAAAGGTCTATTTCACAATGAATGACATCAGCAAGATTACCAAAGTAGGGCATTTCAAATGTACTGCGAGTGAGTAGCCTAAAATGCATTGCTCCCTACATAGGCAGTGAGACACACACAAAGCATCCACAACTAGCATGTGTGGGTAGAGAACCCATGACCAAGTTATATAACACACGACAGCATGGAGATGTTATAGAATGCACCATGGGAATTACTAGAAAATCCCTTCCCCAAAGGTGAATTTCACAAGGAGTGACATCAGCAGGATTACCAAAGTAGGGCATTTCAAGTGTACTGCGAGTGAGTAACCTAAAATGTATTACTGCCTACACAGAAAGTGAGACACACACAAAACATCCACAACTGACTTGTGTGGGTATAGAACCCATGACTGAGATTGATATCATACTACAGCATAGAGCTGGTATAGGACGCACCACAGGGATTACTAGAGAGCTCATTCCTCAAAGGTGTATTTCACAAGGAATGACATCGGCAGAATTGCCAAAGTAGGGCACTTCAAATGTACTGTGGGTGACTAGCCTATAATGCATTGCTCTGTACATAGACAGACATTGAAATACACAAAAAAAAAACTCAGAACTGCCATGGTTGGTGATGGAACCCTACCATAGTTCTAAATCACACTCCAACAGTACGCAGTTACTGGACACGGTACAGAGATTACTAGGCTACAATGTTCCCAGAGGTGTATTTCTAGGTGGGTGACATCAGCAGCCTTGCCAAAGTTGAGTATACGACGTGTAAGAAGTGTGAGTACTCTAAAAAGTATTGTTCTTTACTCAGTCAGACACACAAACAGTTGCCAGGGCTGGGGTTAAAACACCTACCTAACACTACAGCAGTATGCAGTTACAAGACATGCTACATAGATTATTGGGCTGCATCCTTCCCAGAGGTGTATTTCTAGGTGGGTGACATCAGCAGCCTTGCCAAAGTTGAGTATATGACTTGTAAGGAGTGTGAGTACTCTAAAAAGCATTGTTCTCTACTCGGTTGGAGACAGAAAGACACACAGACACACACACACAGATACAGTTGCCAGGTCTGGGGTAGAACACCTACCTAACTACTTTATCTCACTACAGCAGTACGCAGTTACAGGACACACTACGGAGATTATTGGGCTACAGCTCTCCCAAAGTGTATTTCACATTGGATGACCTCAGCAGGCTTGTCATAGTAGGCTATGGGGAGGGTGGTGTGTGCATGCACCATAACCCATTCATCTAGGGGTTGACATGCCACATGCGGGCACACACAGGGTCATATGTCACAGGTAAGTGTATACAGCTACTAGATGTCTACTTCCTTATACAGTCATGTTGCACAGCTGGCACATGCACCACATAGCCTGTAATGCTGACAGATACTGGTGGCTAGTATCTGCAGTGGGTGACATCTGCACCTCATGTGTTTGGGGCCCTTTGGCTGTGTGCTGGGTGGGACAGGCCTGGGTAGCTTCTTGTCACAGTGACCCTCTTCCACACATCTATGTACATCTACCTTTGGCTTATATTAGTGTGTTGTCCTGACATATATGTCTGTATTCCCATCCACTGTGTGTACAAGGCATGAGTGGTGCATACTGACAAGTGTCTGCACTAACAACTGCAACTGCCAGATATGTCTGGTCCACTGGTGTTTGCAGTCATGGCTTTCCTGGGTTTAAGTGTATGAACATGCCCAGTATGACCTTTCAGTATGTTGTGGACTGACATTGCCTTCATTTCTCTAAGTGTGTGAGCATGCCTAGTATGGCCATCTGTACTGAATTTGTGGATCGCGTCCAGGTAGTTTGTGCTGACCTATGTGTTGTACACCAACAGGTAGCATGCTGTCTTTGCAGGGTATCCATCGATCATTTGGCTTTGCCTGTCACTACATTTCTGCATAGCGGGGGGGCACACCTGACTGTTTCTACATTTCTACACAGGAGTGGTAGGGGCACACCTGACTGTTATTACATTACTATGTAAGATGGGGGGCCCACCTGACTATTTCAACATTTCTACACAGGGTTGGTGGGGACACAACTGATTGTTATTACATTACTATGTAGGATGTGATGGGCACAAATGACACTTGTACACATTTGCTATGACTGTATTGGTATGTCAGGTACTCCATTTCTTTCTGTATTGCTAACTATCATGTTTACTAGAGGCATACCAGTGTACTACAGATCATGCCTTTGGTTGCCCTACATATTATTGTCTGACTTCCTACCCTTCAGAACTAACATCCCACTGCCTGCCCTGCTGTGGTCTGTCTGTGTAGGCCTGGGGGGGAGGTTAACCATAGCCATCATTCTGGAGCAATGGCACAGGCTCTGTTTGGGTTGGTCTACACCTGTCCTTCTGGCTGAGACTGTTGTTGGGTATGTGAACCTTCCTGACTGGCATGTGTGGGTCTTATGGACACACATGTCATTCAGCCCATTTCCTGCAGTGGGTTTTGTCACCCTGTGTAGTACTGGCTACTATGGTGACTCCAGTATGTGTTACATATGTCATGGTGCCACTATGGGTGTCTACTGTCTGCTACCATAGCATTCGTCAACCCAATTCCCTTGCATGCTCACATCCATACCATAGCTACAGGTAACAACATATTCTACTCCATTTGGCGATTGGTAGGTTGATTGACTTACCTTGAGGGTGAGCCAGACTTGTGGATGGTGCTGGAGGGCTGCCTGTGTTGGAGTCACATAGTACACTCCCTATACATGGTTGAGCACAGGTCGTGTCATGTTTGGCATCTGTTTTACTGTGTGTGCGAGTCAGAGAGAAGTATCATTCCCTGGGTACCTACTTTGTCAGTGCATGTGCTATGCGATGCCTCTTTGCCAAGGCCAGGGCATACTGGGCACGTCTCCTTCTGCCTACTGGGGAACGCTCAGGTTCATCCTCCTCCGAATCACTCTGTGCCTGTACATTCCTTGGCATTGATGGGGGGCTGTGTGGCCCTGCCCCATGCTGTTCCTGCTGCAGCTGTTTCTGCAGGATCATATTGTGTAGCATAGCACATACCATAACAATTGGGATACATGTAGCTGGTGAATACTGCAAGGCTCCACCGGATCTATCCAGACACCGGAACCGTGACCTGAGCATCCCAAACACATGCTCTATTATATGTCTGGCCTGTGCGTGTGCCTCATTATGGTGTTGTTGTTCAGGTGTGTTTGCATTTCTGATGGGTGTCATCAGTCACGGCTCCAGTGTGTACCCAGCATCCCCCACTAGGTGACCATAGGGGATGTCCACATTGGCAAATCTCTGGTACAGCTGCGTCAGATGCCATATGTGTGAATCATCATAACTTCCAGGGCAGCCAGCACACACATTCATTATAATGCCCTAGGCATCACATACGACCTGGCAATTGATGGAGGGGATGCCCCTGCAGTTGATCTAGGCACTACCCTGCTCACCGGGTGGTGCTTTGATGCATATGTGCATGCAGTCTATAGCACCCACTATCCCAGGGTATTATGCTATTTGGTGGAATAGACGCATATTGCTGGTCAACACCTCACATGTGTTGAGGAAATATACATGCTCACTGGCATGTGCTGACATGGCATCCAGGAACTGGTGGAATACTCTGGATGCTGATGCCTGTGAGATCCCCATGATATCCCCAGTTGTGCTTTGGAAGGTACCTGTGGCTAGTATACCTAGGCCTACACATACCTTGGTATCCACTGGGATGGGTTCCCCTTGGCCAGTTTGGTGTATCAGGTGTGGCCAGCACAGCTCAACAATTTGCTGTAGGAGGTCTCTGTCCATCCTATAGCGTTCCACTATCTCCAGCTCATGTAGCTCTGTTAGGTTACCCTGGGTCTGTAAACTCTTCTCTGTCTCCTCACTGTGGGTTGTTTGGCAGCATTCACATCCTCACCACCCTCAGCCTCTTGCACATGTTCTATGTTGCCTGCTGCAGCCCTTCTCATGTTGTAGGTTCGTTTGTTAAAATTTCCCCGCTTGTATACACCGGTGGTGTAGAGTGTGGGAAAAACCAGAGGGTAAGGTGTTTGGTTAGTTTATAGTAGTGTTCTGGGCTGGTCTGGTCTGCTGTATGTGCAAATGGCTGATTCCGATACATTTCACCTTCCAGCTAAGCTAGTTCTCCTTGATTACCTTCCTACTGCTGGTTTCCCTTCTTATTGCCTTCCTGTTTAAGCCCGGGGGTGCGCCATGCAAGCACAGTGCTCAGATGTGAATGGAGCTGCTATTTCCTGTTTTTTTTTACAGCTGGTGAGCGCCGCGCAAACTCGCGTATGCGCTGTAAGCATGTTTTACAGGATTTTGGCTTGTTCTACCTGTGTACACCATGATTTTCTTGGTGTAAGATAGGACAATCCTAGACATACAAACTGCCTTAGCTTAGCTTAGCTAAGGGCAAACATGAGCCACAGTGTTGCAATTAGCTTACAGCATGCCTGACACACACCCTTCTGATGTCAGCTTTATCTAGGGCTTACACTCATGGTTTTCCTAGTCCTACACTCTTGGGTGCAGGCTTGCACTGACAGGGAATCTGGGATTCTCTATCATTCCCCTCATTTGCATAGGGCTGCCTGCTAATCCTTGGTTACATGTCCCACACTCAGTCTTCCCCCTTAGCAACCAGTCTGCACTGGCCATGTTGTATTCTGCCTGCCATTGACTATTATGGCAAACTAATGATTTTCTTCTTAACAGTTGTTTTAGTTTTTTTTTTTTTAGCCTTATCCCATTTGCACGCCACTGCCCTTAGCTAAAACAGCTCATATCACCCCCCCCCCCAAAAAAAAAGTTAAATATTTCATTTTTACACTGTTTTCCTTTGAGGCTGTCATGCCTCCATTTTGTAGTTTGCAGAAATGTACTCGGTTACTAACCGAGTACATTTCTGCAGACTGCACTCATCCTGCACAGACAGATGCCAGTTTCCTGGATCACAAATTACCCTCATTTGCACTGTTTTTACCTGCAAATGAGGGTAATTTGCATACAGAAGCTCGGTCCCTGCAGGATTAGTCTAAAAGCTCACTTGCACTTCCCAGGAGCTCGTTCCTGGATCGCACGTCAGTCATATTGCTGAAAATAGCTCTTTGACTAATGCTGCATGCAATGCAGGGCTTCATAAATTCGGGGGTCGAAGATTTAGTATCTTTGCTTGGAAGTGTTTACATAGGTATTTTTATACCCCAAGTAGACTCCAAATAGTTTTTCCTCAGGTAGATACCAAACATTGGAGGTGTGGTAGGGAAGAGAGGTAACTGGGAACATATTTTCTAGAAGTGTAATAAGTTGGCAAACATTAAAAATTCCCAGCAGACTACTCTATCAGAAATGCTGGGTGAGCAAACTGGAAATTATTTTTTGAGCTATGATACATAATTGGAATTGCCTAGACATTGCAAGACCTTGCTGAGTCTAATTATGGTGGCTACCAAAAAAAGTAATTGCTAGAAAATGGAAATCAAATTATAAACCAACTGTACTAGAAGCAGTAAATATAGTAACAGATCAAACAAATGGAAAAGGGACCTTTAAAAAAGGGTAGCATCAAATTACATAAAAAAATGGGAATTGTGGGAATAATAAATGCAGAGAAGGCATGAAGTTTAAAAGAAGGCAATATTTGAATGAGCTACATAATATTTGACGGACAGTGATTGGATAGATTAGAAGTGATGTATTATGTCTGATTGCTCTGTTTTTAAATTAAAGATTAAAATAGTGGTGATCGATTGGAAGCTTAAACTGGGTTTGTGCAGGCAAAGGTTGCAATGTGTGTGATCAAAAACATGCAGAGTGTGTGTGTGTGTGTGTGTGTGTGTGTGTCTGTGTGTGTGTGTGTGTGTGTGTGTGTGTGTGTGTGTGTGTGTGTGTGTGTGTGTGTGCGCGTGTGGGTGTGTGTGTGTTTACAGGTGGAAGATGGAGTAAATACATGGAGAGGATTGTATGAAAGGTTTCAGAATTTGGTAGGGTACATGATGGATGGTTTTCAAACTGCTGCAGATCTCTTAAGGAATAGTCACATTGTTTGAATGGAATTCAAAACAGTTTTGTAGAATGAGGCAACACTATAAAGTATTCAAGTAACTACATACTTGAATACAAATTATGCCTTTTTGATTTTAAATAAGGAGTCCAGGCTCTTTACTTTCTATTCGGTCAAAACTTTAAATCCAAACAACAAAGAAATTTCCAACATAAATAAGGTAATAATGCTTTTGGAGTAACAGCTTAAGGAACTCTAGTGCTCGTCAGGGTGCATGTTGGTGGGTTTATGTGGGTTCGTGTGTGTGTGTGTGTGTGTGTGTGTGTGTGTGTGTGTGTGTGTGTGTGTGTGTGTATGTGAAACTGTTTAATTTTTTAAAGCTCTGTTACATCTTTACTGAAAAAAGCAACTTCACGTTTCCTGCTTTTTTTTCATATTTGACTACACCTTTACTGCACAGTTACTAGAAAAGATCTTTGAGACAAGTTTAAATCTTAGCAATGCAAAAAAATTGTAGTTCTACTGTTTCATATTTCATTTAGCTGCACTGATGAATTTTTTAAGAAAGTTATCACATTTGTTTTTGTGGGCGATATTTGATTAATCAGTGGTATGTTGAATGATATGCCTGGTCAATGCACTCATATTTTTCAACATTAATTACCTATCATTGTATGATTAGATGTGCCAAGAGCAGGAGTTCTGAACTGATTCAGTCTTTATTTAAATTAATGGTTAGACCAAAACTAGAATATGCCAAGTCCACATGGACATCAAATGAAGATGTCTAGTATTATAAATACAAGGGCCCTAAAAGTGAACAAGTGAGAAATTTAAAAGTGTTCTAAATTTATTTCATCTTTAGTTACAGAAGTATTTGAAGTGATCATGCACTAACTCACAAAGCATTCAGGAATAACTATTTATTTTATAGTCATTGCTGAATATTTAGTAAACAGCAATGACTATTTATTTAATTATTTCAGACTGAAGAAACTGTGTTTTTAGTTTGAAGGATTTGCAATGCCAGTTGCAGAAGAACAACTATAGACCCACCAGAGGAATACATTTGTTTAACAAGGGGTGATGATTTTATTCAATGAGCCTTTCTTGATAGTACATACAATAGTACATTTTTTAAACATGCTTAAAGTGGCTTTGTGCTTTGTATTCATAATTCGGTTGACCAAGGAAGGATACACTTCAGCGGGTAATACAATTAAAAATATCACTTTTTTATCATTTTTTTAGATTCACAAGCTGATGTTTTGTAAAGCATTACACCTTATAGCAAGTCTCTAATTAACATACTACTGCATTTGACTCAACCAAAGGGCTCAGTGAAAGGAATGTATTCAGTTAAAGCAAATCTTGTCCCAAGACTAGAATGGAAGAGACGCAGAAATGTTTTACTTAATCTTGCTAGCAAAATACAAAGAATCTATTGCATTGTGTAATCCGCTACTTGTCATCATATTACTACATTTCTGCTACCTGTCAGTAACATCAAGATATATCATACAATCAACATTTTTTTTTACTTATTCCACTTATAGCCATTGCCTTTCAGTATATGCTGAAGTTATGTCCTATTACTTTTGTAAGCATGACAAAGTCTGTGTATGCAGTCACACATTTCTTGTCTTACCTTTGGTAAAAGTATAAACTATGAAATCTATACCTTCGCACTATAAAACTTATGTTACTTTATTACATTAAGAAAAAAATAATTTTCTGTGAACTACTGTATCCTTATGTATGCTGACATGTTGTAACTTGATGCTTCTCCTTTAGCTGGTTGACCTGGATCGGAGCAGTGCACCTTAACAAACAAACAAACAAACAAACAAACAAACAAACAAACAAACAAACAAACAACAAACAAACAAACAGAGAAATCAGAACAAACAAACAGACAAATGAGAACAAACAAACGACAACACAAACAAACATATACATATCCTTTTCATCAGTCCTCTGCCCATTGTATTTCTGCTGCAGTTTTGCTAGTATTTTTTGCTTTCCAAAATTACATTCCTACCATTTTACTTTTATCTCACCAAAAAAAATATAAATGTGGAGGGGACAATCCATCATGTGGCATTTTTCTTTCTGACTGTAGAAACAGGAAGAAAAAAACATTTTCTGGTTTTGCAGACTAAGTGGATACTTTCTACACTAACATTTTGGTCCTTATGGCATACATGGGAGTCCCGAATGGCCTCACAGCCTATGTGAAATTACAGCTTTAACATTTAATTTTTGTGTGAAAGAGCCACCCATAGTAATTACAGAAAGAACAGCTTGCATGGTACAGTTTCACCAGCTTTCCTTAAAAGTGATGCTTGTTTTTGTTGTTGTTGCTGTTGTGATTGCATTTCTCCAAGTGAAATCATTACTTCTATGGAATGACTGATGCCCCAGAAAAAGGAAATCTGAATGCAGCTAGTTAGACCAATAGAAGTCAAATATGTGACTTTGTGACAAGGCACTTTGGGAAATAAAAAAAAAAACAAAAAAACAAGGAACCTGTTTAGGATGCCATTCAGAATGCAATGTCAACATTGCAGAGGGAGTGTTAGGAGGTGGGATAACTGATAGTGAAAAAGACAATGCTGGCAAGGCAGAATGAGGTGGGGAGCTGGCAACATTAAACTCCATTCTCCTTTCCTTTAATTATGCAAGCTGTCAATACCCATGTATATATGAGGAACATGTGGTTCATTGCTAATTAGTGGCTATAAACTGATGAAGGAATAGCATGTGTTAGAAGTTGCATATGTTCCATGGAGTTATGGGAAAATAAGTAATACTTTGCTAACTTCAAAGCCATTAAGAGTCGTAACTCAAAAACTTACACAAACATGAAAGATATATAATTTTTGCATGGCATCAAGCATGCTGTACCCTCTTTGCGGAGAGTTTGCTGCAATCATGCTTCCCTAGACTACATATACTAGTTCAACTGCTATGTTATATTAGGGAAAAGTGAAAAAACTTACCTTAGTGCACTGTTGACTCACTCAATAAGCAACTATGTGGTTTTGACAACATGTGATAAACTTAAATTACACAAAAGCTGCTCATACGGATATGTCGGGTTTATATTAGAACATCGAAGTATTACTACATCGAATGTTCTAATATCGAACAATTTCCCTCGAAACACAACAACATCGAACACTCAGAACAGCAAATTTTTTCCCAGGGAAAAAATTTGCTGTTCCAACAAACATACACACAACACAAGCACACCAAAATACATAATCCACACACATACACTTCACAAAACCCTACACTAAACCATACATACACTACCAGATATCCACTTACCTTAACCCAACCCTAACCCTAAGGTCTGTAACTACCGCACACTCACCTTACCCGCTCCCTAACCCTAAAGTCCCTATCACACACTCACCTTACCCGCTTCCTAACCCTAAAGTCCCTATCACACACTCACCTTACCCGCTCCCTAACCCTAAAGTCCTTATCGCACACTCACCTTACCTGCTTCCTAACCCTAAAGTCCCTATCACACACTCACCTTACCCGCTCCCTAACCCTAAGTTCCCTATTGCACACTCACCTTCGTTCGCACACTTACCTTAACCCAGTCCGTAACCTTCACTCCACAGTCGAGGAAATAGCAAAGCTGCAGAAACGGCCCACCGAATACTTTTCCTAGGAAAGTATTCGATATTCTGCAGCTTCGCTATATTCAGTGTTCGATGCAAAGGGTTCGATATTAGTACATTCGAAGTAGTAATACTTCGATGTACTAATATAAACCCAGATATGTCACAACAAAGT